>NC_069689.1:31103927-31378927 GCF_023699985.2 Odocoileus virginianus
CTAATGTTCTGCTGCGGGATTGAGTGTTTCCTTTGTTCTTTGCTTGTGTTGAAATACAGCACCACCACCACCATCCCCCCCCCCACCCCCAATCCCCAGCCCTGACTTTCCCACCTCTGCCCTGGAGCTTTTAGTTCAGACTCAACACCGAGCACACTCATTTTTCTTTCTTTTGCATTTTGTGATTTTCTGTCATTAGGCAAAGGGTGACAGGCAAGGGTGAGAGTAAGTAGACACCTCAAGAAGAACTGAAGAACTGTAAGACATTAGATATAAGATATAAGACATTAGATAAGCTGCTCTGGTAAAGCATGACGTCATTCTCTAACTGGGTTCCAAAAAGCCAGTTACTTAAACTCCTTGTGCCTCAGTTCCTCATCTGTAAAACGGAGGTGATAATGGTCTCCACCTTATGGAGCTATTATGAATATCAAATGAGGTAGTATTTGTGAAGCACATAGAACAGTGTCAGGCACGTAAAAATGTTTGTTCAGTAAATAAATGTGCCTCCTGAGTTACATGAATTCTGGTTCTGACTTGTATCATTCCTTTCGTTCAGCAGATATATTTCCAAGTGCTGAAATTCAAATGTGAATATAAGATCTGGTTTCCTAGAAAGTTCTTTAACTTTACTTTTTCCAACATAGTTGCACTGTCCCAAGTCTCTTCAAATTCATTGGGAATTGCAAATAAAGTGTTTCCTGTTTCTCTTAAGAACGCTGCTTCAAGGCATTTTTCTTGACATGTTTTGATTGGTAACTCTATATTTTTGTATATTACTCAATAAAATCTTGTCTTACCAACTGTATTTAAGTTATCATGGATTCCCTCAAGTGTTTTAGGATTCATTCCAGATGAAAATTTAAAGCCAACCATGCTTAATTCTCTGACAATCCTGTGGTCATAAACATTCTTTTTTTTTTTTCCTCTTCAGCTCAAAGCCTTTAGAAAGCCACATGTAAAGTTTTATTTACTGATAAGTCTGTTTCTCACATCAAAGGAAGTTAAATGGGGGAGTTCCTACACCCCTACTGCCTCAGGGATTACTCATGAATTTCTTTTTCTGTAGGAATGGGATAACTTCTAGATCCCTAGGATAGCTTCCAGGGTTAACGACTTCTACTGAAAACGTGGGCAGCGTGACTCAGGACAGATGGCCACTAGTTCACCTTCCCCTTAACCTGGAGATCAAATGAGAGAATGTGTGTAAATTGCCACCCTCAAGCGCTCCTTGGCCACATGGGTCTTCAGGAAATAGCAGTTGATACGATTTGGGGAAAGGTCTCGGAATGGAGGGGGTTAAGTGGCCTTAACCCAGGGCCTGGCTGACTTTCGGGGATTTCATAATTGCGAGGAAGGCCTTACTGAGAACATTTCTCTGGTGACTCGGGTGGGGGTGGGGGAGGGCGCTCCCGTGCCGGGCCGTGTGCTCGGGTGTGGGCTGGCTGCCACCCTCACGCAGCGCACGTAGCCCTGTCACTCAGCCGTCGCCCCGCTGGCCCGGAGCCAGGCCTCCGCGGGAAGGGCTGCCTTCCCAAACCCAAACAGCCTGCATTGCTGTGCCGATGTTCCCGGGCCTGTTTACTGGGCTTAATTGCAGGGCTCTGCTTGAATCCCCTCCAAGGCGAAGAATTAAGCACAATGCAAAACGGGGTGACAATAGTCTCTTAAATTCCTGGGCTCTGAGAGTTTCAGTGGCTTCTGGGGGAAGGGTGATTCCCTCAAGTTCAGGGTGATTCATTCAGGTTCGTGCACGAAGTACAGCATCCCCTCAAGAGAATTTTGATCTAGTTCAGTCAGAACCTCACAGGCCTGTGACTCCTCTGTAATCTCAGGCATGCTTCTGTATGTGTATATATATATGCATATTTCTGAGGGTGGGGTGAGAGCCAGCTCTTGAATGTAAGCATCTCAAGGAGCTATTATCACTGAGCTAAGAGAACTGAGTAGAAGGTTCCAGAGTCTTGATAGTTGGTGATGGTTTGTTGAATGATCCCAAAGTTAGGACCAAGTTCCTAATGAAGAGGGACGCTGATGAAAGAGGTCTACCTGAGGACAGGTTTTCAAGTGACTATGGTAAATTCCCTGCCTTTCTAGGCAGGCTGCTCTTGCCTGGTAGGAAGGAACCTGCAGGCCCATTTCACCAGAGCCACTGAGAGTGGCTTTTAACTTCTGATTTTTCATTTTCAGAATTACTGAAGCTCCTGCGTTTCAACAAAATTTAGGTATGGGGCATAATGATTATTGTTCTAAATTGGAGGTAAGGTTATATGTAGCAGAGTTCTAGGTATGTGGATTCAGGGAGAAGAATTTTTAGTGTGGATTTAGGGCGTGTGAAGAAGGTAGAAGTTCTCAGTATAGAAATAGAATTAGTAGAATATATTTGAGGGAATAACTTGGGGTTTGTCGGAAGGGTTACTTGCCTCTTGGATATTGACTGCCTGATGTTCTGAGTCTTCTGAACTCTATGGTCAGATGCTGAAACTTTGGGAATGGAAATGTGGTAGCTGGATCCAGCTCTTGTTGTTACCCACCAAAAGCATATTCCCCATTTCTTCTTCATTCCCTTACATCAGTCTTTTACTTGGGCAGTAGGAGGAAGAAAGTAGCTAGACTTGCTTTTAACTAACCAGTTAGATAACAAGCAAGATGCCAAGACAACTAGTGACAGTTTGTATACTTTTTTCTGAAGTTAGAGTGAATATAAAGACTCTAAAGCACTTTTTCTGCTTCTGAGCTGTTCAGCAACACATTGAGAGCTTACTTTTTTCTAAAACTGGCAGCAATGTGAATTGTTCAGTGACATTTTCTTGAAACTCTTGGAGAAGGCTTTGCATAGTTGCAATTATTTTGTAAACATGCCTTGTGAATATTGTATAAATTTAAGTGATTTAGGTAATATATATATTTTAATATTCTTGAAATATAGTTAATTTACAATATCGTGTGAGTTTTGGGTGTGCAGCAGCGTGATTCAGTTATACATACATATCTACACACACACATGTATTCTTTTTAAGATTCTTTCCTATTATAGTTTATTATAAGATATTGAGTGGAGTTTCCTGTGCTATGGAGTAGGTCCTTGTTGGTTATCTATTTTATGTGTAGTACTGTGTATATTTTAATCCCAAACTGCTAATTTATCCCCCTCCCTTCCCCTTTGGTAAGCATAAGTTTGTTTTCTGGGTCTGTGAGTTCTGTTTAGTAAATAAATTCATTTGTATCATTTATTTTTAAGATTCCATGTATAAGTGATATCATATGATATTTGTCTGATTTAGGTAATATAAATTGGACCCATTTCTGGCGAGTAAACTTCAGCTATTAGATTCTCCACTGTGACTGCTTGGCTGTTTTTCCAAGCTAAACAAGGTTTATGGTCTTGTGTATTTTTTCTCAAGTCTTTACTCATCTAACATTCTGTGTGGTTGGCGTCTTGTGGTGTAGTGAGGGAATGATCCTGGGCCCCCTTTGCCGTGTCTAGAGCAGATGTTGGGGAAGGACTTGAGAGGAGAGAGGTTTGGTGAAGGCCTGTGCAGTGTGGATGGCACTGAAGGATACAGCTGAGCCTGGTAAAGAAAGACAGGGAAAGCGCCCCTGTGTAGCTCAGGAAGTGTTACAGACGGTTCCTGGGCTGTAGACAGTGATCTCAAAATCCAGTCTGATGTGGTTTTTTTGTGTGTGTGTGTGGCTCTGATTTAACAATTACGGTTAAAAATATTCAGGAGAGTTTATATACAAATCTGGTTCAGTTACCTGCTACTGTCCTAAAACCTGAAGATTTTTAACGTCTGCCCCTCGTTGCCACGGATAGAAAATTCCCTAGTTGTAGGTAGCATAGCTCACATTCCAGAGTCCTGACACATACCTGATTGGCTTCAATATTTTAAGTAAGTGAAAGTTGCTCAGTCGTGTCTTGACTCTTTGTGACCCCATGAATAATAGCCTGCCAGGCTCCTCTGTCCATGGGGTTCTCTAGGCAAGAATACTGGAGTGGGTTGCCATGCTCTCCTCCAGGGGATCTTCCCATCCCAGGGATCAAACCCAGGTCTCCCGCATTGCAGGCAGATTCTTTACCAGCTGAGCTACCAGGGAACCCCTCAATATTTTGTTACTTGCAAATGCCTCAGGCTGAGTTACTCACCCCTGCTTTTGAAGCTGCAAAAACACTTAGGTAGGATCAGATCCCAGTGGAGACATTTTGAAGCCTCAGTTGAGGGGAACACAAACATGCCCATCATCAGTGCATGTTTTAAAAATAGCTGACATTAAGCAGTGACAGACTTTATTTTCTTGGTCTTCAAAATCACATGGATGGTGATTGCAGCCATGAAATTAAAAGATGCTTGCTCCTTGGAAGAAAAGCAATGACAAACCTAGACAGAGTATTAAAAAGCAGAGACATTTCTTTGCCTACAAAGGTCCATGTAGTCAACGCTATGGTTTTTCCAGTGGTCACATACGGATGTGAGAGCTGGACAGTAAAAAAAGGCTGAGTGCCAAAGAATTGATGCTTTTGAACTGTGGTGCTGAAGAAGACTCTTGAGAGTCCCTCAGACAATAAGGAGATCAAGTCAGTCAGTCCTAAAGGAAATCAACCCTGAATATTCATTGGAAGGACTGATGCTGAAGCTGAAGCTCCATTACTTTGGCCACCTGATGCAACTTGTTGGTAAAGACCCTGATGCTGGAAAAGACTGAAGGCAGAAGGATAAGGCGATGACAGAGGATGAGATGGTTGGATGGTATCACTGACTCCATGGACATGAGCATGAGCAAACTCTAGGAAATGTTGAAGGACAGGGAAGCCTGGTGTGCTGCCGTCCATGGGATCGCAGAGAGTCGGACACAACAACAGCAAAGCAGTGTTTGGTATGTGCCAGGCCTTACACTGAGTGTTTTACCTGGACTATCACCTTCAATCCTCATAAACCCATTTTTTAGATGAGAAAACTGGGATGTGAGCAGGTTAAATACAGGTTATTCTGTATTTAGGTTGCATTTTATTAAAGGTATGTTCTGCTTAGGGACCTTCCATAATTCAAAGCAAATCCTTACCAAGATTGGCTGGTATTTCTGTTTCACAGTTGGCGGGGCTTAGTATTTGGCAGTGGACCAAAATACCAGTTTAAAGTTACTCAACCTGGCAGCTTCAAAGTTATGCTCTTTTTAGCAAATTTTTCAAAATGGATTCATATTTGTTATAAATTTGGCAAATAAAATGAGATGATTACTGTTTTAATGTGCTGTTAAAATTTCTATAAAAAGTCACTCTCTACCTAAAGATCAAGTTATACTTGTGACTGATGCTGAAGTCATGATGTACAGTACATTTCTGTAGAAGATCTATGTTGCTGACTGTTTTTAACGAAGTGGTGAGTCTGAGTGGAAGAGGGGATGGGACAGACGTATCCCCTTCCCACCTGTGGATCCAAAATGATCCTCATTGCTGAATGGAAGTGGAGGTTGCCAACACCAGGTTTTTGAAGTGGTGTATACATGTGATTGAGCTGTGATCGATTTCAATTAAGAGCATTCTGTTTAGGTGCTGGGATGGAAATCCTGCACTTTCCTTTTTCAACTTTACCTTTGGGATGGATGAGATATGGCTTTTCACAAAGCCAACTTAGTAAGAACTCTTAACAGAAACCCTGTTTTCTTTTCCACCTGCAGCATTTGGGGAGCATATTTTGTTACTTGGGTTTGGCTGTTAAAGTTCTATGTCTACGTACGTGTTCAAAGCATCCTTACACATTTCCTGCCAGAATGTGGCAGCCTAGGTATCCAGAGTGCCTGTCTCTGATCTGGAGCCAGTCTGGAAGCCTGGGAGGGGTTCACCCCTCTCCACTCATTTTCTTCTGTTAAAAGTTGTAGAGAAGCTTCTGGGGACGGAGCAGGGATAGGGAGCGGGTAGAGGAGTCCACAGTGGGGCCAGAGGAAGGGATGGTGAATGCATAAGGAGACATGTGGATTTATTGGTACATCCAAGGCTAGAACTATAGGACTAAATTGTATGTGTAGTGCTGGTCACACTAACATCTTATTAAACTTTTATAAATTTCAAGTATTAATCTAGTCCAGAAGTTTTGGTGAGTAAAAAGTCAGCGATAAGTGAGACTTCCTGCTGATGAGTTTCAGTGTTAACTGCACAGCACGTTTGTCACTTGATCCTGAAATACTCTGGTGATGTTCTTATTGTTCTGGAGTGTTCTCCTCTCTACAGTCTAAAGCCCTTCCCTGCTTGATGAGGTTTGGATAGAAGCTCCGTTGACCTGATCAGTTTCCGGGGTTTGTTTCTGCCCCGTGCACGATTTGGCACAGAAACGTGTAACTTGTTATTGAAGTGAACCTTGCTTCTCAATGCATCCTTAGCCTCTGTGGTTTCAAACTGTGTCAAAACCCAACAAATATTGGGAATGTGCCCAAGCCAAGACCCATCTCGTGTGGCTCTTGTCCAGAAAACACTGATAAACTGGCCTGTGTAGTTTCAACCGGGCCACTGAGGCTCACAATGATTTCCTTCCATTGTTTTGAAGTTGATGCTGTGGTTTCAGGAACCAGAAGAGAAGGTGAAGATTCACTCTGGCCAGAAAAATTCTGTTTCTCTCCCTTAATCAATCAGATACTTTGCTGACTTTAGGAGATTTGTTCTAAAAATAAATCCCCTGGAATGTGCCAGCTCCTTCACTCTGGGTGTGTTTTATAGATGCAGCAGTTCATCAAGGAGGTACTTTTGTGAGTTTGTATCTAATTTTTTTTTCCCTTCAGTTTTTAATCTGAGTCCTGGGCAGATAAGCACTTCCTAACGCCCCAAAGAACTCTGTTGCTGCTTGTAGGGGTGATGTCTAGATAGAGTGCTCGACCTTCTTGAACCATCAGAGGCCAGGTAACGTAAGCCCTTTAAAGGAAAGAAACCAAGCCTGGGATCACATAATTAGTTGCAGGGTGAATTAGATGGCAGGCATCCAGACCACTGACCTTTTCCTTAGAGCGGAGCTATTTAAGAACATAAGATGATGTAGCATTGATGGAGTACTTTTTCTTCTTTTCAGAGCTTCACAGTGGGGAGAGGCTGAGTTGGTAGGGAATCCAGCCTCTAATTATTTGTGGCTTAAGTGACGTTCATTATTGGCTCAGTGGTGGCTATTATAAGCCTAATAGCTGCTTCCAGGGACGGGTAATTCCCTCGTCATTATAGTCGACTTCATTCATCTCTTCTTCCCTAGCTAGGCCCATCATTTCTATCTGCTACCAATCACCTTTCCCCAAGCCATCCTTTGCTTGGTGGTATCATTTGTTAAATCTCAATTGCAGTAACCTCAGAATTCCATCTCTGAAAGATGTTCAAGCTAACAACCTAACTTTAGATTTAAGATGGCATTGCATTGACATTCAAAGACAGGATATGGGGATTGCTAGCTTCATGGGGATATAGAGTTTGAGAGATATGGTAATTTAAGCCTTAAGATCATTGTAAAACTGAGTTACTATTCAGCCTTATTTTTGTTCTAATATGCAGTATGTGTGAGTACATGCCAGTGCATGCCTAGTTCATGTCTTCATGTTACCACTGGGAGTGACTTGGCACTCATGGCATTGAAGCTAATTCTTGAGCCACTATTGCATTAGCGTGGGTTCTACTTGACTGGTTATTTCACCAATGAAACAGTCTTGCCATTTGTGAAGGAAATTGTGAACTGAATTGCTACATGTATGTTTGAAGATGTGCTTTTAAAATGACAAAATCCCTACTGATCTAGATAGAAAATAAAACTTACTCTTTAGCAGAAAAATCTGCTTGCTAATCATTCATTTACTTATCAAATTTTAAAACAAAAGCAAAACAGAAAAAGGAAATTCTCTGATGGTCCAGTGGTTAGGATTCCCAGCTCTCACTGCCAAGGCTGCAGGTTTAACCCCTGGTTGGGGAACTAAGATCCTATAAGCACTGTGGTGTGCGTCCTCCCCTCCAAAGTAAACTTTAAACAGATACATTCCATGTTTTAGGAGCTGTTGTAGGCACTTAAGAATATACCAGCAAACAAAAAGGGAAAATATCCCTTTTCTCATCTTGTGTTACCAATATCTTCCCTGAAGTGTCTCATCCCTATCAAGATATTTTAGAAACAAGGCAATGTCCTGTGAAAATAACTGGCTTTTTACACTTTGTCTAATTTTTTCTATCCCTTCCTATAAATTTTCCAGGGAACATTTAGAGGTTTGTTACTTTTTTCGTAGCAATTCCCTAATACTAATTTTTGGTAGGATTTTTAGTTTGGCTTCTTTCTGTATTTCTTCACTTGAATGATACAAGTAGTGTTTGGACAAAAGGAAGAGAATCATTTGATAATTGTCAATGGGAAAAATACTAGCATTGGAAAATGCATTAAGATGTTTGTGGATTTTTTTCTGAGCTGAATTTGACTGTCATTTATGCTGACAATTTGGGCCACAGTTTCCACTGATCCTTCCCTTTTCTTTCTTGTCCTGAGCATTTTATTGAGCAAGCCTAACCTTTTTCTCTTTCGTGATTGGTTCCCATGTCTTTGTAAATGCAAGTATCTTAGCTATTGATCTAAGATAGTGGTTGATTTGGTGATTCTGGGACATTTGCTAGTAAGGCATAATCTCTAAACTTCAAACCTAGTGATTCTGATCTTGTGGGTCTAGGGTGGAACCCAGAACCTGCCTTTTCAAAAAGAAAGATTTAGGAGGGGCGGGGCATTCTAATAACAACATAGATGTTATCTAAAATGTTTTAGAATTGTGCGATTATTATTGAACTGCTTTCCACTGGGCTGAGCTGTAAGATATAACTTGGTTGTTAATGTTATATGCTGAAGAGTCCAAATTTATGCACTGTACGTAAACTGAAGAGTCCAGCAGATACCTGTGTCCCATAGCTGCTGAGGAGACTATGTTATTCAGCTGTTCACTGGTGGGAGATGCTTGGCTCAGCTTTGTTAACCAGCTTCCTTCGACTTTCTCTATAGGCGATGGTGGCTTGCTACCCAGGAAATGGAACAGGTTATGTTCGACATGTGGACAACCCCAACGGTGACGGCCGCTGCATCACCTGCATCTACTATCTGAACAAGAACTGGGATGCCAAGGTACTTGAAATAATGCAAGTGGAGGGAGGGGTTAAAACCATAGGAAAAGAATTCAGATGACTTAGAGGAGAGTTTGGAGTTCATAATTCCCACTGATGAATCTTTTCTATTTCATATTATCCTTTTTTTTCCTGCTATGGTTTTAGTACTAAAGTTGATGAGATGAAAATCATAGATGCAAAGTTAATTTGATAGAGGTGGGTGAGTAGGGCCATTATTAGGTTATAGGTTATAATTTGATGATTGATGAGGAGAAGGTACTTTATTATTTTAAAAATGGGGATCAGTGTTTTTAGTCTAATCCAGAGCTGATAGGATTCTTGATTCTCATTGTGGAATAAGATATATACTTTTCCCTGCCAGGAGCAACACTGAGAGGATTTCATAAAAATAGAACTGTAGGATGTTAAAACATCCCCAAGTGACGTTTCCCACACAGCCCTCTCTCTCTGGGTGAAATGTCTCCTTGGTGGCCTCTTGCCATGGTTTACTGTGATCGTGAATGCCAAAGGTTTTGTAGCTTATTTTCGTATTTTTGAACATATATATAGATAGAGATATGAAGTCTGGTGCCATGCTAGCAGACATGTGTCTGGAATTTGTATGTTTTTTAAAAGTTAAGGATGATTTAGGAGTCTGAGAAGTTGGAGAACTTTTCAAGCTTATCTGGCTTTTGAACCTTCTGCATCTCCATTTCCTACTCATTAGGCCAGATACTAGCTGTTATAAAGCAAGGATATTTTATCTGAGGTCAGAAAAAGTAAACCTGGGAAACCAGTGAATTAGTGACAAGGTTTGTGTCAGTTCCTTATTTGGTAACATGACTGAAATATATCCCTTAGTTATCCTTTGAAATCTTGAAAGTTAGTGTTACAGGCAAGAGAGTCAGGCTGTCAGATCGGTGATGATAAATCACAAAGGATGAAATCATTCAGAAAATATTTGAGTGCCTGCTAGTGCCAGGCATCGTACTGAACCATCAACATGTAAGACCAGAATTCTACCTTGACAAGATTATTCTAGTAGGACAGATAGGATGTACATCTAAAAAAATGTAGTTTTGAGGGAGAGAGTGGTATATGTCATGAGAGATAGAGATAAGGTGGTCTGAGCATTCAGAAAAGAAGAGCATGTAACTTCCAGCTGATGAAATCAGGTAGGAGATAGGGGAACTCAAAAGAAAACTGTAAATTCTAATTGAAGGGGAGGTTATATGTGGTCACCGTCCTCTGGAGCTGTTAATGTTAGATTGAATTACATGAAATGGCTGGGGCGGGAAGAGGGTTATGGGTCAAACAGTCAGATATTGGCAAGTCTGTATAACTGACCTAGTAGAACTCCACTTTGTATCCACGGGCTTTGTGACTATGGGGGTAAGAAGACTTCGTTTGGTATGAAGTGAATAAGGAGATATGTCTAGCCAAGTTTAAAATAACATTTAATACAGAGGATGGCACTGAAGTTAAAATTTGGGAATAATATATGCTTGGAGTGGCAGTTGGAAGATAGCTTTGTTTCTAGATGAGACTGAAGTATCATTGTTAATGAACTGTGTTTGAGGCCACGAAGTAATCTACCTTCTTTGTGGCCCTCAGCGACATGGTGGGGTCCTGCGGATATTTCCAGAAGGGAAATCATTCATAGCGGATGTGGAGCCCATTTTTGACAGACTGTTGTTCTTCTGGTCAGACCGCAGGAACCCACATGAAGTCCAGCCCTCCTATGCGACCAGGTAACAGCCAGGGCCATGACTGCTCTTGAGAAGCTTCTTGGACAAACCTCAGGTCCCAGAGAATTCTCAAATGTGTGTTGTTTACGGACGAGGGACCAACCATCCCTCTAAGCAGAGAGCAAACCTGTTTGAAGTCAATAAAACTTAAAGGAGAAACTGTGGCTTCTTTAACATATAAAGTCCAACATTGGTTTCAACTGTTAACAAGTCGTTTTCCATTAAGTGAGAGTCTCAGATTCCAAATTTCCCTGAGCGTTTTTTTCTCTTCTTGCCTTTCTTGCTCACCACCCTCCCTTTAAAAAAAAAGCCTAATGTTGTTGGCTGCCACATGTCAGGAATCCTATCTGGTTAACTCTGGATGAGTTTAAAAGCTGCCAGTTGCAAGCAGAGAAAAAACCTTGAGAATAGAAAGAGGAATTTGTAACACAACATTGTAAATCAGTGATACTTTAATAAAATTTTAAAAAGGGGTTCAAAAAAAGGAGGTTTAAAAGGGAGGGGATATATTTATCCCTGTGGCTGATTCATGTTGAGGTTTGATAGAAAACAACAAAACTCTGTAAAGCAATTATTCTTCAATTAAAAAATAATTAAAAAAAAAGAAAGAGGAATTTGTTCTGACTTCTTTTTCTTTTGCCCCTTTTCTTAGCTTAAAATTGGATTGGGTTTACTGTATCCAACATGTCCCAACAATTGGATTTTTCAGACTCCTTTCATTAGATCACGCATGGGAAGATTTTTCAGAGTAACTGAACAATTTAGTATTGTTTACTATTAATATAGAAATTCTTGTGTGTGCTTGCTTAGTCATTTATGTCCAACTATGCCACCTCATGCAAAGAGTTGACTCATTGGAAAAGACCCTGATGCTGGGAGGGGTTGGGGGCAGGAGGAGATGGGGAGGACAGAGAATGTGATGGCTGGATGGCATCATCGACTCGATGGACATGAGTTTAAGTAAACTCTGGGAGTTGGTGATGGACAGGGAGGCCTGGCATGCTGCAATTCATGGGGTCGCAAAGAGTCAGACACGACTGAGCGACTGAACTGAACTGATGCCACCATGGACTGTGGCCCTCCAGGATACTCTGTCCATGGAATTTTCCAGGCAAGAGTACTGGTATAGGTTGCCATTTCCTTCTCCAGGAGATCCGCCCGACCCAGGGATGGAACCTACATCTCTTACATCTGCTGCACTGGCAGGTGGATTCTTTCCCGCTGTGCCACCTGGGATGCCCAGAAACTCTTGATATAATCTTAATTTCAGATTCTATCTAATTTGCATCTGTTTTATAGCCAAAGCTGAAAACCACGTGGTATTGGAGCACTGTGCGGTGCAGCCTGAATTGGGAATAACAGTTGGGGGCAAGGAGGAGCAAGGTTGGGTAGAAAAGATAATGACTAAACCTTAATAAGACTAATTAAGTTAAAATCACAGGTGTTAAGTGCTTAAGGTTTATGTGTCCCCCTCCAGAAGTGACAGATCTGAGCCCCACACAGGGTTGCCTATGAAATGTCAAATTGGGATGTGCCCTAGGTGAGCAGATAACTACTTCTCCCACCAAAGCCTGTTTGTGGCTTATTAATGGGGTACAGTAATTGGTCCTTGTCATTTGTGCAGAATTTCCTCGTTCTTCCCCAGTTCCTCTATGACTAGGGTTACAGGGGAAACCTTAGCACCATGTGTTGACGGGAAGCGTTTGGAAAAATTCAAGTCCTATAGCAGTTCCAGTAACTACTACTAATAATGAAACAAAACATTTTGGAAACTCATGCATAAAATTACTCCTGTATAGTCTATCCCATAAATGGGACATAGTAGAAAACTTGACGGTACCAATATCCCATTGCTTCTTTGCCTCAGTGTCCAAAACTAAAGAAAAAAGTCAAGACTTTTAACTGTCCTGTCGTTCAATATGTTATAGTCTTCAAAGCTTCAGTCCTCGTCTCTGTGCTCTCCCCACCAGCTTAGGTCCCCCAGGCTTTAGCTGAATGACTCGATGAATGGTTCGCTTCTAGCCCTTTCTTGTGTAGTTCATCTGGACCTGTTATATTATTTGTTCAATTGCCTTTCCCCTCCCTGCTAAAGCCTGAGCTCCTTGAGAAAGAGGCTGCTGTATTCACAGGGCGGTTTGAATTCCCACCGCCCAGGATAATGGGTGGTGCATACTTGGGATTCCTTACATGTTTTATTACATTTAAATAGACTTGAAACCAGAGACGTTTATTTTAAATTAAAATTGGGGTGGGCTTCTGATAATAGGAAAAATTTTAAATGTTGGTTTTACAAAGGTCTGTTATGTGAAATTTATAGTATTTTTTGGTCATATTTTTAAACCTCTTTTCTAATATCTGCTTATCTTTTACAGATACGCCATGACTGTTTGGTACTTTGATGCTGAAGAAAGGGCAGAAGCCAAAAAGAAATTCAGGAATTTAACTAGTATGTGTTTGATAATTTTCTGTGACTTTTGCTTAAGTCAATCCATGACTTTTATTTAAGTTTTTTATGTATGTGCTAATGTACTCTGTTCAGTCTCAGCTATCTATCTCTATACATACACACGCACACACACACACACACACACACACACACACACACACACACACATATATATATATAAATGACATCATGACAGACTTAGTTCTGAAACCCTGGCCTTAGCTCTGCTGAAAAACTCAGAAAAAAAAATGCAAAGAACATCCCTTGTGAATGCCCACTGACTGTGGGACAGTTTGTAATAGATGGGATATGGTTAACTTTTGATCATTAATATTCATCTAACCATCAAATATAACATTAAATTTTGCCCATGGTTTTGGCACATTACAAAGGAAATACAATGCAACCACCACATTTCATTTATTATATTGGTATGGGATTGTGACTCTCAGTATAAAAACCAGGCTCATGTAATATAAACTGAATATGACTTAATGTCTTTCCTGTCCCCTCCAACCAGTATTATAAGGCATATTTTCCCAAAATACATTATATTGAAAGACATGTTATAAATAGTTTGTGAGAAGGTAAATTCCTGGTCCCCAAATGTGGGAATTGTTACATACAGTATCTCTTTCTTGAAGAGTCAGTGTGTTTATGGGCATATTAATCAAGAAAAATTAACCTAAGAAATCCTACAGTAAACATGTTTGTAACATGTATGTAACATCATGACCTATTTGAACAGTCTCCCTAGCAAATACCAAACAAAATACATTGTTCTAAGCCCCATCAGGAGGTCCTTTGTTCAGCTTTGTTCTATGAGATGGGAAGCATTTGCTGGAGGTTTTAGGGGTGACGTTTGTGACATGAAGCTCATCAGATCTGGCTTCTTAACCTCTTTGTTTTGTTTTCTGTTCCCAACCCAGGGAAAACTGAACCTGCCCTCACTGAGGACTGACCCTGCTCTGAAATCCGCTGGCCTCATTCACTTTTAGTAACAGTTTCTGAATTTGCTTTAAGAGTTGAGATCCAAAGAAGGCCTCTTCTTCAGTGACTCCGTGACAAGGACCCCCCCGCCCCCCACTGCTTGCATCATTCAGATCCCTGTCTCGTGTATGGTACTTTGTGTTTCCCTACCAAGACTGCACCTACCTTCAGACACTCTTTTTTGCCAGATGAACTCATTTGCTAACTCCAGAAATACATGCAGACAACCTAGTTGGCCAGCGGTTTAATTGTTAGATTTGGTAATCCTGGCTATCAAAGCAAGAACCTGAAAGCACGGGCAAGGGACTGAATCTTACTTGCACTTTATGTACACTTTCTAATTTGAAAGGAGGAGGTTTGCAAAGAAATAAAATGGTGACAGATGCCACAGAGAGGCATCACTGAAGCCTTACACAGGAAACAGAAATGTGTGTCATCTGAACAATTTCCAGATGTTCCTAATCCTGGGATATTGGGGTTTCTGGAGAATTATCACAACCTAATGTCATTATTACCTCTAGAACAGGCTGCTGTTTTAGTAATCAATTTCTAAGTATCCTGTGGGTAGACACTCCCTTTTCCTGGTCCTGTAACCGGAACTTGCGGCCTCTGCCCTATCTTGCTGAAATACAACTTTCTGATCAAAGATGACACCATTTATTTTCTATTTTCACTTCTTACATAGAGAACCTAATTCATTAATTATTTTGGTTGCTTTGTTGAAATGAAATTTGAATTTAAATCAAAGGGGAAAAAAATCTTCCTGGTAGTAGAGTCAACAACCTCTGATAATGGTGTCAAAAAACCTGGGTCTGCTGATATACAATAAACGTGTGCATTTTAAACAGTTTGAGATTGGCGATGGAGTTGGAAATGTAGGCGTTCCTGTTTTTCAGTTTTCCTTTTTAGTGAGCTCACTCTTCTCTAATGAAACAAGAAAAATCACAAAAACTAGGCTGTATTCTAAAAAAGGTAATGGGAAATAAAACAAAAAATCCTGGAAAGCTACTTGAGTTCTTCCACATTTTCTGACCCTGGTAGTCTCTTCAACACTTGACTCTCCAGATCTACTGTGGTTGGCAGTGTGGCCAGAATCATGGAATTTGCTCGAGTTGTGGGACATCCTCCAGCAGTAAACACAGATTCCAATGCCTCACAAATTCTGTATGGAGCTCCTCTTTTATGAAAGTTACTCTGCATAGTTTTCAATTCCACTTTCATATTTTTAAAACCCCTGTAATTTCTTGCTTGAAAATCCCATGAACATTTAAGGGGCCAGAAATATTTTCTGTTGTCACTGACAGGCACGTAGACTTTCCAAGAAAGAAGCATATTTTTGTGTGTGTCCGGTTTGGGAAATTTTCCAAATAAGACTTGTCTTCATTCTCACAATTGCTCTATTTTTTTTTCCCCCTGTAGTACTCATTACCTTCTACTTACTATGTAAATTATTTATTATATTCATTGTCTGGTATCCTTCCTCTAGAGTATAAGCACAATGAAGACAGGGATTTTGTATTTTTTAATCAATGGAATGTATTCCTAGCACATAAAATAGTGCTTGGCATATAGTAAGGGCTCAGTAAATACTTGTTGAATAAACTCATTCTCCTGCCTTAGTGTTTTAATGGTTTGATTCATTTCCTCCATCTTGGGCAGGAAGGGCTCACTAGCATTTTTGTGCACACACCTTTCTCTTGTTGTTGACATGTAAATTTAGGCTAAAGGTTATAGAAAGCTTTGGTCATAGTGTCCTTTCTTATCTGTTTACCTGTTTGAAGAGGTCATTGACCACAGTGAATCTGAAGACTGAGGAAGATTCTGCCCTTCTATGTCCAGGGACCATGGGAATAACGTAAGAATAGCTTTAGACAGGACAGACTACATTCCTCCTTCAGAACAGTTTTGAAAAATTTTAGCAAGAGAGAAAGAAACAAAGTTGTTTATTAGGAATTTTATGTTCCCTATAATGGTAGGTAAATTTTCTTCCATGATTATTAATGTCATGAGACTGTTAATATTCTGAAGGAATAGCATATCATTCCAATACTATGTCTTATATCTTTCATTTTAGTTAATTTTTTTACTTGCCAAAAGATCAGACCTCATAGGCCTTGCTTGTTCCTTCCAGACAAAGGTCCTATAACCTAATAATCTATATATCCAATCAATTTTTAGTGCACTGATCTTTTTTCATGGCTGAATTGGAGTCCTGGAAAATACAACTAATAGTGACTGCTTTTTGCTCCTCTCTTTGACAGCCCACTTAGAGGAGGACTTAGCCCTGATGAAGAAACATTATTTAGCAAATAATCGGATCAATTTCTTTATATTCCTGGCAATGACATGTTACGTCACCTACATAGTGCAGAGTCCTTGGCAGGAGATTAAATTTTGAACCAAAGATCCAATTTCATGGAAATAAAAAGTCTTACCTAAGTGCATTAAGTAGGTCTTCAGTAGAGTAGTTAATACCAATTAGCTGCTGGGCTGTCTGAATCATGAATTATCTACTCAGATATGATTTTGTTTTTCTCCTTTACATAACTCAGGATTTTTAGAGGCTGGGTCATTCCTACTTTCTTTCAGTCCCTCGGTCTTGAAATTTCCTGTGATTTAGGAAGCAGTGATGGGAAGTGCCATGCTGAGTCAGCAGTTTGTATAAAATAGGGGTTGGGACATGACAGGTACTTTTATATTTGATCAACTACGAGGACAAGCCCAAGGAACGTTCTTGGTAAAGTTATTTTAAATAAAAATAATACAAAATTGACTTAGCTTCAGTCTTGAATCTTTTGAAGGGCATGAAAAGAATACTGGTTACTGAGGTGGAGAAGGAAATGGCAACCCACTCCAGTGTTCTTGCCTGGAGAACCCCAGGGATGGGGGAGCCTGGTGGGCTGCCGTCTATGGGGTCGCATAGAGTCAGACACAACTGAAGTGACTTAGCAGCAGCAGCAGTGAGGGGTTGTGTTAGGTAGTTAGAATAGGGAAAAGGAGACCAGAATGGTGGTGGCTAAAAGACCTGGAAGGGAAATGCCCGTGAAAATAGAACAAAGGAAGGTCCAAGGACCGGAGTGAGAATTTCAGGTAAAACAAAGAACACTCCTGGCTGGCCCAATTTACATAAGAGGCCCAGGGACAGACAAACATATAAAGAGGAGCCAAAGCCCCCTCTCTCTCTCCTGCACGATGGGGCGCTCTTCTCTTCCCGTCTTTGGACCGACGTGCCCTCACACCTCGAAGATGGATTTTCCTGCTATCATCTAAATAAAATAGAGCTGTAACACTGAGCCCTAACACTGATTTATTTAAGAGCTATAACACTGGTCTGCCCAAGACCCAAGAGCTGTGACCCACCGAGGGGGCTTCAGTGTCCGTCACTCCAAATTTTTGTTGTGATGAGACAAAGAACCGAGGAGCATACACTCGCCTGACAGTTGGAAACTATTGTAGAAACAGTGGAAATAGCTCTTTTCCTGATGAAGCTGGTTATAGTTGAACTCTTGAATGACACATGCTAGTGTATATTTAAGATCCAGTGTGCTTTCAGATCAGTCTATTCCTGTCCAAAAGTGATTTTTAATATGTTACTATCTCTGTGTTGATAGGTTAGGTCCTTTGAGATCCCGGACCTACTAGGGCTTATCTTCCTTACATTTGCAAGGCCGGCGTCAGAGGGGCCGAGGCATGCTGTGTTGCGGCTGGTAGGATGACGCCTCCTGCGCCAAAGGCTCTGTCCCAGGCCTGCGCTCCGTGCGCTCACATGTTTGTTCGCTGCAGCCTCTGTCAGCTCTTGCTCTCTTCAGATGAGGAAAGGGTCTCAGGGCAGTTGGGTGGTTTGTCGGGGGCTGCAGTCCAGGGATCGCCAACAGTAGGACATGACTGAGCGACTAACACATGACGTGACATGACCTGGGGTGAAGGAGCACCGCACTCAGCACTTCCAGATCCTCAGGATTCGCTGTCTTTGGTGTCTCCTTCCTGCAGAGGAGATGCCAGACAAAAGAGCAGGAATGAGCGGAGTGGGGAGAGAGGAAGCTTTAAATGTTCGCTGCTTGATAGCTTCACGTGAGGCTCAGGTTATCCACAAGGTTCTCATGCCCAGCATCCTAAAGGAATGTCAGTTATTCAGAAGAAGCTACATGAGCAGAAAACGGCATAGATGATGAATTCTCCCTTGTCTTTGCAATGGGATCTTCGCTGCATGCCTCCCAGGATCATGGGGGAAGTTGGGAATATGGGCAACGTTGGTCTCTCGGGCTAACCCTGGGTATGAGCTGTGTGGGGCACACCATCCCCCACAGGGCAGAGTTAAGCAGTGTGGACCTTCTGGAAGAGAAAACAGACTGGGACTTCCCGGGTACAATTTGGAAGCCTCCTAGCAGGCCACAGTGCATGCAGTGTGTGGGGACATTTGGACAGTGCCAGGCTGCTGTCCTCATGGCCCTAGTTTGATGCCCTCTGAGGGGAGGAAAGGAAACCTTTTCTTTTTTTTAATATACCCAACTTTCCAGTTTAGGCTTAAGGCTGAGATGTCAGCGTGGTTCTATTACTGACAGTTCTCTGTCTGATACGTGGAAATCAAGAGAGGAAGCTAGGCTAGGCTCTGTCATCGTAGGGAATTCTCATCATCCCCTCTAAGTGACATTGAGTGGAAATTCAGAAACATTTTTAATTCTCCGAAGCTCTTGGATAGTCTCTTATCTAATCTTTTTGAGGTGCTTGTAGAAGGATGTCATTTTCATTTCTTTAAAACACAGCTCTTTTGCCTATTTAAATACCTTGAAAGACTGTGAGTGTTGAAAAAAGTACCAGATTTCTTTCTTGAATCCTGTTTGTTTGACCTTTGGTAAACTTAGTATTGTACTTAGAAAAGCTTTCCTTGAAGTAGTTGCTGCTTGGGCTCCTGAGTGCTGAGATTTTTCAGAAATTTTATAAAGACCATTTTGTGATTCTTTTTTTAAAGTTAGAGGAACAGCTCAGATAGGGAATGGCTATTGTGCTTTATTGTCGCAGTTTTGCATACAGATTTTAAGAGCAGCTGTGGAATGAAATTCATTATTTGCACTAGGTTATTAAAAATTAATTTCACAGGCAGTCTTTGTTTTGTGCCTATTTCTTGAGGGAAAACGGCACATCCCTCATGATGAATGCCTGGCAGACATAGCGGTAGAAGAGTCGGGACTTCATGTATCATTGGTAATGGGACTTCAGTGGGTGTGTGGTAGGCCGGTTTTGAAAAGAGCTGTGGAGCAGCCCAATTTGGTGGCAAATCTCAGGAAAGCTGTTGAGGATAGGGGGCTGTGGTGGGGGGTGAAGGGTTGGGGGTGGCATGAGGAGGTGGGTTCCTAGCAGTCAAGGCCTGGCTGCTTGCTGCCAGCCTCCTTCATCCTCACCCAGCTTAAGTGTTTACCAACTGGATTTTGAAAAATTCACTGAGGACAGGGTTCCCCGCCATAAAGATGCTGAAAAGTAGGAATTGCCCTAGAGTGTTTTCCAAACACCGATATTTTTCTGAAAAGGTAACAAATGCATGTGGGACAGGGGCAGGGATGGGGAAAGGAAACAATCAGTTTTTTAAAAGTACAGAGGGAAAAAAACGTCTCTCTCCACCAGAATCAGCCCCTTGGCCAGTTTCTTCTGTGTCCCCGGAGGGTGACCGCCTCTCCTGGAAGGTCAGCACCTCCTGGAAAGGCCTCCTCCCACAGGACAGGCACGTTTGCTGGGTCATTTCCTCCTATTTTTATGCTTATTCATCATGTGGCCTGTGTTCTCCTTAACATGCAGTTTTTTTCTCCATCCTCCTGGGGGAAGAGATAACATTCTCAGGACCTAATTCTCGTCTGATAAGTTTTATTTTTAACCAACTTCTAATCCTTTCTTCTTCTTATTTTCATGGGCCCCCTGCACTTCTTGGCCTTTTCTGGCTTCCTCAGAAGGGGACAGCAGAACATGGGGGTACCGTGTAGGGCGCCACGGTCTCTCCCATCCCATCCTGGAGCTGTCACTCGGGGTGCTGGGCACCTGGCTCACTTTCTAATAGCAGGGAGACTTCCCTCTGCACCAGGTCCTGTTCTCACACCTCCTTCTGGGCTGTCTGTAGATTTCCTTTTGTCAGTAAACTAACATGATCTTAAGGAAGGAAGCACGCTTTAGAAAACTAGACAGCTGTGACTTGCGGTGATTAACATGGACTGAGTCGCCAATCAGTGGTGGCCTGGCGGCCACTTAAGGCTCCCAGTGTGAAACGTCATGACTTGACAGGATGATTCTTGGATAGAGATGAATGAAAGCAGCCAGGATCCACCCAATCGAAGGGAAAGGTTTTATTTGGCTTGGTTTGTTTTCCTGTCCTGAGCCCTCTGGCCCAGGCTTTCCCAGACAAGTATGTTAGCAGTAACTGTGACCTTAGCTACGTAAGCATATATACATTCTTTTTCTTCTTTTTGACTTTTGACCCGACCCCTCCCCAGATATGACTAAATATGGTTATGGCTAAAAGTTTTCCAACTAACACTAAGGGGAAGTGGAAGTTTTGAACCTGGGGAGGGCGATGGAGTTTGCGTTCCCCAGAGAGGGTTGTGCATGGGAATGCTGTCCCGGACTTGAACTTCATGGCCTCCAACTGCAGTTTGTTCTCCATGGACCGGTTGTCTCTCAAGCATCTCTTGGCTCTACCGTGCATTGTGTATATAGTCACTTTGCCTTTCTTCTAACCCTGTAATAGGCGCTTAGAAACTAAGCTAAAAAAAAAAGAAAAGAAAAGGTCTGTGATGTAGCTTCACAGGATAGAAAGACAGTTATCAGAGGATTTAAGAAACAACAAATAAAATAAAACCACTTAATCATGGAGTACCAACCAGGGTCCCGGGAGGAAATGGATGACACTTACAAATTAGGATAATTGTAGGAGAGTTAAGTAAAAAGACTTTTCACCAAGGTGGGGAGCAGTACCAAGAGAGAGTGCAGTACCCAGCCTTCCGAAGCAGGGGGTACCACTCCAGACTCTAAGACTGGCAGGCAGGAAAGGGGAGGAAACAGTAACCCTAACAGAGAGGCTTCCTGACAGGGGCTAGGACCTTCACTGCAGGAACCCAGCCAGCCCATGGGACCTTGCAAGAAGGGAGCTGGGTAGTTAACACCCCACCTCTGGCTTTTCCCTCGTAGGGGCTGCTGAAATGTACCCTGGCCTAAGCACATCTGTAAGTCACCAGTCAACTGCCCACTGATAGAGGGACATAGGTCTGGTCAGGCTTCTGGGGCTCAAAAGAGGGGCATAACCTAGGGAATATGGGGGGGGGGGGGCAGTAAAACAGATCAACACAACAGCATCCAGAGTTCTCCACGGTCCAGCCCCATCTCCCCCTCATAGTCTACCCCTCACTACACCAGGACTTTTCTGTTTTTCAAACAAGTCAAGTCTTCCTCTGCCTCAGGGCCTTTGCACTGGTTCCTTCTGCCTAGAGTGGTCTGCTCCCACCCATCTGCATGGATAATGATGGGTCATTTAGATCCTGGCTTCCTAAAGAGGTTCTCCACTCCTAGCATTCCCCCACCTCACCTTCCAGTCATGCTATTTCACAGTCTAGTTTTATTTTTACATGGAAGAGAATAATGGAACAGTTTTAACTTAAAATGTCAATATTTACTGGAAGTTTTATTCTTTGCAATGATTTAAGCTTAAGATGAAAACCAGATATCAACTTTCAAATATGCAGGGGGTACTTAATTTCACGAAAGTTGCCTGAAGGTGTGGGAAAACGTTTGGACATCACGGAGAGAGCCTGAATGCTCTCGGGGGCTGTTTGAAGGAGTGAGCGGCCCTCTTCCTCTACTAGAGGCTGTGTGCCTGTGCCTTTTATCACAGCTACCACACTGTGTGTGTGTGTTAGTCGTTAAGTTGAATCTGACTCTTTGCGACCCCACAGACTGTAGCTTGCCAGGCTCCTCTGTCCATGGAATTCTCCAGGCAAGAATAATGGAGTGGGTTGCCATTCCCTTCTCTGGGGGAATCTTCCTGACCCAGGGATTGAACTCCAGTCTCCTGCATTGCAAGCAGACTCTACCGTCTGAGCCACCAGAGAGAGAATGTGAGTTAGCACGAGTTAGGAGGTAGCCAGCAGCACTGTATTTCTTTATTTACAGGGACCTACAAAGTCTCCCCCGTGAGCTGCAGAGAGAGATTTTCCTCCTTCTCTGCCGGCTACATCCTGACTCACGCTAACTCAAGTGGATACACAGCAACCCGAATTTGAAGAGACTACTTTGGCTCCACCTATGGACTTGGTTTGCGTGCCAGACCAGGGGCGATTCCCTTGTCTTTCTGAAGGGCCACACCCCACTCTTCTCGGGCCCCATCGAGCAGGGAGTGAGGCTTGCAGAGCCAAGTCTGGATGGGAGCAATTTGAAAACTATGCCACCCTGATAATTTATAGTGAGCTTTTAAGGCATCATTTCATTTAGGGAAGGGTGTGAAGCCATTCTCCATGGCCTTCCTCCAACTGCCACAACTGCCCTGACTTAAGTGGGTAACCAGGCCATGCCTGCTGGCGTCTGATAGGGCAGACCTCCCTTCTGATGAGTGGGGCCTCAGCCACATAACTGTCAAGAATTTTCAGAAGCACCCATGCTTTTGAGGATAGATCTGTCAGTTTTGGTCTGGAGGCCGGGATTTTGTTCCAAGGTCTGCTGATTGAGGGCTCCCATGCTCATCTTCCAGGTGGTGCTCTAGTGGGGTCTGAGTTCCAGAGGAAATGTCATGGGCGTCCAAGAGCAGGCCACGAACGGTGCAGGCTCACTGGACTAGCATAGAAGCCGTGAGAGCAGCCAGCAATGAGGAAACTCTTCTGCTCTTTCTCTCTGCTAAAGAGCTCCTTGACACCCTAGCTATATAGCTTTCCTGCTCTATGACTTCCCACCTATGGAAGCTTCCAGCTGCTTTCAGTTTTCTGGTTCCCAAGGAGAGAATATGATTTGCAAAGCTCATCTTGTGGGGCCAGACCAGCAATCTGGATTGACTGCTCTGGGGGCAGGTGTTCACTAGCGTTGCTGATGCTCGGGGGAACTAGGGTAGAATCCTTCAGTTTCTACAGGCTGCTTCCAGCTGTTCTTCTCAGAAGGGCGTGTGGGCAGGGCAGGCCCCTCCAGATCACACAGCGGTCATATGCGCTCTTTTGGGTTCTGCGAAAGACATGTGAAATAATTCCAATTGACGCTAAAAGGTGAAAGCCCTGCCCTCTAAAAAATATACCAAAATGGTGATAGGCTGTTGACTGGCCTCTTTACGTGTGTCCCGACTTGTGAATCAGAGTCACAGGGCTCTGAGAGCAGGGGTTGGAAGACCTAGGATCAGTCGGGGAGAAAGCACTGGGAGGGGAGAAGTCAGGGGAGAAGGAGGCGAGGCCAGGCTCCGGGAGCTTGGAGGAGGCCTGTGGAAGCAGCATCCTGCTGGGTGAGCAGCTGAAGGTGCTTCTCCTCATTTTCCCACGTTCCCGGAGGTGGGCCAGGTTCCCAGCTCACTGGCCTCATTGGTGAGAGGTAAGCAGTGGATGAGTGAGGGCTGACCCTGTCCTAGCACATAGAGCTGGGCCAATCAGGTCATGTCTCTAAAAGGCTCACAAAGGAGCCTGGTCTTGGGGGTGACCTGGACAAAGGAAAGTCACATTATTATGAAGTTTCATCTTCAAGGAGAAGAGCCACAGCACAACCACTTCTTTTCCTATTAGATTCTGCTTCTTAAAACACACACACACACACACACACACACACAATCCCCTGGCCTTTTCCGTGGGTCCCAGCCACGTGTTTCTCGGGCTCCTATTAGCTTGCTCTGCCGGGAGGGCATCATCAACAGGTCTTTGGAGGCTGCATTAGCCACGCCCCCATCCCTAGAGGGAGCAGTGGTAATGACCCCTAAACACCTGTAAGCCCTGAGTCCTTCACAACTGTTGCTCCTTTTCTGAACAAGCAGCTGAACTCGGGCTTGGAGGCGTCCTGAAAGGTCAGCGGATCCTCTCTGAGAAGCTCGGATTTCTCCCCACTCGTCACCAGTTCTGCCTTCTTTCCTCCCTGCCAAACCACCGTCACCACAATTCAGCCAGACTCAGGAGTGTCTGCTACCCACAGGGTAGGAAGTGTGGTCGTCCAACTGCCCGAGGTCAGGACCCGTTTCTGGTCCTTGCTGTAGTGTTTCCATTCTCGGAAACACACTGCTCTGAGATCAGAGGAGAGTCTAGCTCTGGAGGTGAGCCTCTTGGTTTTGACCTTCTTGGGGGAATGGGGCTGCTTTTTGGGTGAAAGAACAGCACAGATGGGCAGGGAGCACTGTAAGTAGCCCAGCTTAACCACAGGCCTTGTGTGTCTGTGAGTTGAAGGTGACTCAGAAGCCGAGAGCCCTGGTGGGTTGGGGTCTGCCCGTGTATTCATCCCCAGTATTTCACAGTGGCCTGGCAGACAGTCGGGGGCAATATGGTGTGGTGAAAACAACATGGGCTTTGGAGTCAGGCCTGGCTTGGAGTCCCAGTTCGGCTGTTTCTACCTGTACAACCTCTGTAAGTTATCCACCCTCTGTGTGCCTCAGTTTCCTCCTCTGTAAGCCCACCTCCATTCCCTCTAACCTACTTCCACAGTGCTTCCTGCCCCCGTGGAGCTGGGCTCCTCCTGTCAGGTTTCTGTGCCCAGAGGACAAATACTTCCTTCAGGAGGCACAGGGAAATTTCTGCTGAATTTGGATGTTGAGAGAGCCACCCAGAGGCACTCCTTCAGAAGTAACTACTAGGGAAATAGGCCACAAAAACGAACCACAACGCAACCCAGAGTGGACTCGAGTGGTTGACACAGTCTCAAGGGAGGGTTAGGGTCAACGCTGCCGGAGGAGGTTTCAGAGGCATGTGCATGGCGGATGTCTGGGCCTTCCCCTGGGCTGCGTCCTTGCTTTCCTGTGCCTGTAATGAAGATGGACAGACAGCTCCCACAGCAGACCCCAGGCAGCACGACCGGGACTCAGCCCCATTGAGCATGAGGGTTCAGGGCCAGGCAAAGGGCCCCTGCAGCTGTGGCACCGGCTGAAGGGAAAGGGGGTGCGATGGACAGCGAGTAAGACAGTGACCAATGAACTGCCTGTGTGTTCCATCCCGCCCTTCACTGCCTCGATGATGGAGCCAGACTCCTCACCGTCTGGAAGAATGCTAACTTTGTCAGTAGAGGTGCTGGAGGGACACCGCAGGAGGAAAGGGGTGCCTGCCAGTTTGCAGGGTGCTCCTAATTCTGCTCGCCCCGTGGTTGCCAGTGTTAAGTGGAGGACACACAGGGGTCCTTGCACTCCAGCCAGCTGCATCGCTGGGCCCCGGCCCGTGTGCTCTGCCCGCGATGCCTGACCACCACGCCAGCCTCAGCTCACCTACTGTGGACCAGCTCTGGCCCCGGCCATCTCGAGCTTCTCTGCCACCCAGCGGGCTGCAGTCTTGTCCTCTGGCCGGAGATCTGAATCTCAGCCTGGGAAAGTTTGGCTCTTCTTCCTCAGCCCTAGGGTATTCTTTCTTTTTTGGTGTGTACTCCCTGTAAATAGTTCTTCGTGTTAAGCATCCATATATGGTTTCAAATGTTCAAATTCCTGTATAATTTCTGTCTCTGCCTGGAGTCTGTGATAGAATTGATACCAAGAGCGGTCCCAGTAGATAGTGTCCCCCTCCCTTCTCCAACCATACACACAAATGGTATTTGGGGATTTGTCTGGGCTTGAGTACAGTGCTCAGCTCCTTGCCCATGGGAAATGGGATGCTGGTAATGCAGTGGCATCGTGGTTAATTAAGCTCTCACCGGTGGTTAACTGTGATGCAATGTCAATGGAAGCGAATGCCTTGTAATCTCAAACAACTGCTGGACTGTTAATGGCGGTCATGATGATGATGAGGATTGTGACATGGGGTGGATTGTGCTGAGGGTTCTAGAGTGTTTACAGAGAGAAAATGACACGCTCAGGTCCTTCAACTTTTAAGTCATGGTCTGACTACAGAATGTCACAGAGCTTCTATTAAGCCCTTACAAGAATTATTTCTTGTTGCCAGAGGGCTGATATCACTGAAAGATTACACAAAATTTAATTGTGTGGGTGGTTGAATTATGATTGCTAAACTCACAGTGATGCCAAGTATCTTATGTTACAGATTAGGGCATTGACTGGGAAAGAATGGGATTCTGAAACTTGGAATAGGAACAGCTGCTTATATTCTGATAAAACTAACACTCTTGAAACCGCATGTCACCCTGATTCCTTTGCCAGTAGAAGTATCTTGCCCTCTGATATCTGAAGAAACGAGCTTTTCTTTGCTGGAAAACTCCATGCTCACCTCATCTGAGACAGATGCCTTGAAAGGGGATGTTCCTTTTCAAGACCCACCACAACCAGCCCTTGTTCCCATTAGCCTGTGTGTGCATGCCAAGTCACTTCAGTCCTGTCTGACTTTTTGCAAACCTACGGACTGCAGCCTGCCAGGCTCCTCTGTCCATGAGATTCTCCAGGCAAGAATACTGGAGTGGGTTGCCGTGCCTTCCTTCAGGGGATCTTCCCGACCCAGGGATTGAACCTGCATCTCTTGTGTCTCCTGCATTGGCAGGCGGATTCTTTACCGCAAGCGCCTCCTGGGAGGTCCACTATTAGCCTGTAACTAGAGTCAATTCTCTGCTTGTTCCAGGGACAGGATATACTAACATTTGGGAAGACCCAACTTACACACTAAGAAGACTGTAAGACTTTGCTAATCTATCAGGAGAAACCTGCAGAATATATAGGAGTGGACTTTAAGGGTTTTAAACATAATGTGGTTATAGATTTTCCTCTAATATTTTACAAGGGTTTTTTTGCTTTATGTACTTTGAAATTCTGGGGATAATGGACAACTGTGACTCGGGATTTCTGTGGATTGTAATGTTTTTAAAAATAAGAACATCTCTCATTGTTTTCTCTTAGTGATTGTACACAATTTTGTCAGAGATTAATATTTTCCTACCCATTTTCTTTTAGTTAGCATTTTCTGATGTTTTTTTCCATCCCTTTATGCCCTCTTTGTTTTTTGCTGTTGTTTTAGGAGTGTCTCTTGTAAATAGCTCATAGCTTTGCTTCCCCTCACACAAGCCATCTGTTACTATCACGTGTTGGATTGACATGTTATGTTTTACCATGCTTCTTGTTTTCTTGTTTGTTCCTTTCCTGTTTTTGATCAATTTCTTGCGTGTTTGCTTTTGTTCTTGTTTTTTACTCTAGTGGTTCAGAAACAATAAACTGTTTTTCTACTAGCTAACCTTAAATTTTTGATGTGTATCTAAATATTCTATGCTGTAGCCGAGTCTGTCACTTCCTCTTGTACAAAACAATGTTTGCATGTTTTCACTCCCTCCTTCCTAATCTCAGGTATTTTCTAGGGTTATTATTTTTCCTTGTAATAAAGAGCTTTTAGAGATTTTTTTTTGTTGTTGTTTTTTAATTGCTTTCTTGATGGCCATTGTTTTTTTTTGTACTCTGTCTCTCTCTTCTGGACTCTTTTTTTTTTTTTTTTCCTTTAGCAAGAGTTATCCTTTAGTGTTTCAGGAGGTGTTTGTGGCTGCTAAACTTCCGGTCCTTGAATGTCTCAATTTCTTCCTCCTCTCATTTGAATGCTATTTTGGCTGCTTGGTCTATCGATGACAGAGATATAGGTTAAAATCTTTCACTATGAATGTAGATTTTTCTATTTATTCTTGTAGTTGTATCAATTTTGGTTTATATATTGAAGCTCTCTTATTTGACGTAAACATTTTGAGTATTTTTAAATCTCATCTTTGTAAATTGAACTTTTTGAAAAATTACTGAGACAACTCTTCTTTCTGCTAATGCTTCTTGTTTTAAATTGGTCTTGTCCGATGGAGCCATCTGAGCTTTCTTTTTTAATCTTCTTTATTTTCAATCTTTTAATATCCTTAGGTTTAAATTTAGCTTTTATGCACTCCGTATCTAGTTAGATTTTCTCCCTTTACCTAGTATAACAATATTTGTCTTTTCAATGAATAAACCTTAGTTAAAATTTCCCCAATTTTTTATTTTTCAAAACTTTAAGTCTGCAGAACACTCACAAGAGTAATAAACATCAATTTGATTCACCAGTTATTAACACTTTGCTGCATTCTGTGAATGTGTATATACAAATGAATATGTATATAATTTTTATGTGTATTTATTTATATTGTATACAGACACATATGTGCTTCTTTGAAGTGGATGAGAACTGAGCCTTTATCTCTTAAGAATATGGACGTTGTCCTACCATCAGATAATTATCCTCTAAAAATTTAACATTTATATTATCATTTAATATATGATATTTAATTTATGATATATAATTTATAATATTATCATTTAATATATGATATTTGATTTATATATATAATTTAATATATGATATATAATATCTTCCTGGTTTGGGAGATCCCCTGGAGAAGGAAATGGCAACCCACTCCAGTATTCTTGCCTGGAGAACCCCATGGACAAAGGAGCCTAGCAGGCTACATTCCATTGGTTTCCAAGAGTTAGACACGACTTAGTGATTAAACCACCACTGCATTCGGATATGCCCAGTTGTCCCAATGAAGTCTTCAAATGTTTTTCTCCCATCCAGGACCCAATTAAGAGTCAAGAACCACGTTTAGTTTTCTCTATAGGTAGAACAGTTCCCCAGCCTTTTTTTTTGTTGTTGTTTTTCTGTTTTTTCCTCTTTTTTCCTTTTCCCTTTTCTTCTCTTTTTTCTCCTTTTTAAAGGGTCTACCTCACTTATTTTGCAGGACATCCCTCTGCATATTCGCATCTGTCTGACTCGATGTTCATGATCAGGGCCAGGTAAACGTTTTTGTCAGAGGGGTCCCGCGCTGTGTTCCCCTCAGTGTGATGAGTGAGGGGTGCACAATGCGGTTCGTCCCATTACTGATGCTAAGTAGGTTAAGGGGGATGTCTGTCAGTTTTCTCCACATTCTGCGCCCCCCCCAACCATCTCTTAGGCCATATTTTATCATTCATTGGTGATTCTACTCATGTAAAATAATGATTTTTCTATTTCTGTCATTCTTCCTACACCTGTTAGTTGGCACCTACCCTAAGGAAAACTTCCCTTTCACTCCTCTTGGCCCCATCTAAAATGTTAAAGGAAATTTTAGAATCAGTAGATTTATGAATTATTTTGTTTATTCAGAGATATAATCTAGTCCTGTCACTAATTGTTTTGAAGTTTAGATTCTCCGAGATTTGATCATAGTGACCTCCTTTAAGACCCTGGATTCCATCAATTTTGAGCACTTTTAAGTTCTTTGGTACCAGAAAATCTTCTGGGCTTCCTTTTCACTTTCCAGAAAGCAGGCATTTCTCTGAGCCATCCTGCTGTTCCTCCGTAGTGGGGAATAGTATTCAAAATTAAGATCCAACCCCTAGGTGTGCTCCTTGGTGCAGAGATGTGATTGCTTCCAGGCCCTTCTGTGGAAAGAGTTAAGAAATCTCAAGTTTATACTGACAGTGCCTCCAACTTCATCCTAATTCCATGGAGTGTTTTCCTGTTCTACCCACATTGGCTATTTGTACGTCTTTGCTCCCTCAATGAGAACTTGGGTTTCCAACAGTATGCTTGTTCAGTCCTGCAGGAAACAAAAAACATTTCATAATTGCTTCATCAACAGAAAACTTACTTTGTCTCATTTAAGATTTGTTTTTGTCCTAAGACTGAACTCTTCCTTTGAGGTTGTATTGTCAGTGTACTGTGTTCAGAAATTTTTTTTTTCTTCTGGGTAATTATATATTAACATGACATATGGGTTTGTTTGTGTCTGAATTCAGTGTTAAAGTTTTCCCCATTCTTGTTTCAATCTATTTTTGAATGTATAAAAAATAGACATGGTTCAAGGCCAAATTCTATTAAAATTCTGCTAAGTCTCATTCCCTTCTCTATCCCTTCCATTCCGGGGATACCAGCCTCGCCACCCCTGTAGGCCATAGATTTTAGTTCTTTTTGATTGATTTTGCAAAAATATGTATATTCCTTTTTTCCTTCTCACACAAAAGGTGACATAATTTTTGCATCTTTTTCATTTAAGAATATATCCTGAAAATCACCCTATATCAGCTCACAGGGAATTTCTTTATTCTTTTATACACATTTCAGTTCAATTAAAGATGAATTTAATTGTTTTATTTGGGTTTAACTCTGACATCTTATTTTGTGCTCATACTTACCCTGTTTTTTTGCACCCTTTTCCTTCATGTATATCTTAAATTATTTTAGAATTCCATTTTTCCTCTACTAGCTTAGGCATTATACTTTCTTCTTCTGTTCCTTTTAGATGTTATCCTAAAAATTGCAACATGTTAAGTTAATTGGTAACTACCCTCCTTCTAGAAAATGCAATGACCTTTCTATATTTAAAACCTGCAAGATCTAGTTTATGCTTGCAGTGTTTAGATGAATTCATAAATCCTTCTCATATCTCTGATCTTCAGTTTGGGTCATATTTGCCATCTAAAGAGTATATTAGATTTTCTTTTATTTGGGTGATAAATTCTGTTTTTGTTTTCTAAAATTACCTTTATTTCACCTTCATTCTAGAAATATTTTCACTGGAAATGGAATTCTAGCTTAACAGCAATCTTCAACATACGAAAAGAAAAGATCCTTTCTACTATTTTCAGTCTTGTTACTGTTAATCTGACACTCCTTTTAGGAAAGTCTGTTGGAGCATCAGTGTCATCATCTGCTCTCTATTGGATTTTTCTGTGCTTCAGATAATTCAGTCTTATTTATTCTACACAGAAAACCTGTAAAATAAGCACTCTACCCATTTTGTAAACGGTAATCCTGACTTTCCAAGAGGTTGGGTTACTTCATTAAGGAAATGTGAATTAAAACCACAATGAGACACCACTTCACATCTACTAGAATGACTGATTTTAAATTATTAAAAACAGAAAAGAAAAAACATCTGGTTTTTCTTAAACTTCTTTGATAAGTAGCTGCTTTGTTGTTGACTATCAGCAGTTTTACAATGATGTGTCTAAGTGTGGACATATTTTTATTCATTCTGACTGGAATTCATAGAACCTCTTGAAGCATCTATGTCTGCTTGAGTGACTACGCCAAAGCCTTTGACTGTGTGGATCACAACAAACTGTGGAAAATTCTTCAAGTGATGGGAATACCAGACACCTCACCTGCTTCCTGAGAAATCTGTATGCAGGTCAAGAAGCAACAGTTAGAACTGGACATGGAACAACAGACTGGTTCCAAATAGGAAAAGGAATATGTCAAGGCTGTATATTATCACCCTGTTTATTTAACTTATATGCAGAGTACATCATGCGAGATGCCAGGCTGGATGAAGCCCAAGCTGGAATCAAGATTGCCGGGAGAAATATCAATAACCTCAGATATGCAGATGACACCACCCTTATGGCAGAAAGCAAGGAAGAAATAAAGAGCCTCTTGATGAAAGTGAAAGAAGAGAGTGAAAAAGTTGGCTTAAAGCTCAACATTCAGAAAACTAAGATCATGGCATCCGGTCCCATCGCTTCATGGCAAATAGATGGAGAAACAATGGAAACAGTGAGAGACTTTATTTTCTTGGGCTCCAAAATCGCTGCAGGTGGTGACTGCAGTTATGAAATTAAGACGCTTACTCCTTGGAAGAAAAGCTATGACCAACCTAGACAGCATTTTAAAAAGCAGAGACATAATTTTGCCAACAAAGGTTCGTCTAGTCAAGGCTATGTTTTTTCCAGTAGTCATGTATGGATGTGAGAGTCGTACTATAAAGAAAGCTGAGTGCTAAAGGGTTGATGCTTTTGAGCTGTGGTGTTAAAGAAGACTCTTGAGAGTCCCTTGGACTACAAGAAGATCCAACCAGTACATCCTAAAGTAAATCAACCCTGAATATTCATTGGAAGGACTGATGCTGAAGTTGAAACTCCAATACTTTGGCCACCTGCTGCCAAGAACTGACACTTTTGAAAAGACCCTGATGCTGGGAAAGATTGATGGCAGGAGGAGAAGGGGACAACAGAGGATGAGATGGTTGGATGGCATCACTGACTTAATGGACATGAGTTTGAGTAAGCTCCAGGAATTGGTGATGGACAGGGAAGCCTGGTGTGCTACAGTCCATGGGGCCACAAAGAGTTGGACACGACCGAACAACTGGAGTGAAATGAACTTAAATCAGAATTCATTTGAAAAATCCTCAGCTGTTATCTCTTCAAATGTATTCTCTTTGCCACTCTCTTCTTCTTTGGGGATCCCAACTGAATGCCCTTGATCTCACTTCTGTGCCTCCTATTTCTTACCAGTTCTTTTGCATTTGCTGTTTGTCTCTTCAGGCTACATTCTAGATAACTTCTTTTGGTTTTTATCCCTATTCATGAATGTGCCTGATCTGCTATTAACTTATCCACTGAGTTCATAACTTTGGTTATCATATTTTTAAATTCTAGAAGTTCTGTTTGGTTCTCTTTCTCATTTGGTAAAAGTCTCCTTTTCCCTGTAGATGGAGCACATCTTGCATTTCACTAAATATAATAAACGACATGCTTTTTATCCTTTGTGGGTCCATGTGTGTCAGTGTGCACATGAGCACACATGCTTGATTCTGCTTTTCTTCTTCATCGTAACAACTTTAGTGTCTGTCTTCATCATTAATTCTGGACTACTGTACTTGGAGCTATCTCTAGAAAAAAGTGGAGAACAAGAACACAGCTATGGTCTTGCAGGAAGCATTTGAGTTTGCTTCTGCATGGTACAGGCGGGTAGTTCTAATCCAGGACTACCCTACTCTAGTTGCAGAGAAGAAGCCAATTCTGACTCCATGTTAGAACTGTTTCTTTGACTTGCTTTTCATTGCTTTTGTTATTATAATCATACAGAATGGCCTGCCTCAGAGAATCCTGCTCCCTGCCCCCCCAACTGTTAAAGTGCCTCTGTTCCAAAAATAGAAAGCCCAGAGATAAATCCATTCACCTATGGACACTTTATCTTTGACAAAGGAGGCAAGAATATACAATGGAGAAAAGACAATCTCTTTAACAAGTGGTGCTGGGAAAACTGGTCAGTCACTTGTAAAAGAATGAAACTAGAACACTTTCTAACACCATGCACAAAAATAAACTCAAAATGGATTAAAGATCTAAATGTAAGACCAGAAACTATAAAACTCCTAGAGGAAAACATAGGCAAAACACTCTCCGACATAAACCACAGCAGGATCCTCTATGACCCACCTCCCAGAATATTGGAAATAAAAGCAAAAATAAACAAATGGGACCTAATTAAAATTAAAAGCTTCTGCACAACAAAGGAAACTAGAAGCAAGGTGAAAAGACAGCCTTCAAAATGGGAGAAAATAATAGCAAATGAAGCAACAAAGAATTAATCTCAAAAATATACAAGCAACTCCTGCAGCTCAATTCCAGAAAAATAAACGACCCAATAAAAAAGTGGGCCAAAGAACTAAACAGACATTTCTCCAAAGAAGACATACAGATGGCTAACAAACACATGAAAAGATGCTCAACATCACTCATTATCAGAGAAATGCAAATCAAAACCACAATGAGGTACCATCTCACACCGGTCAGAATGGCTGCTATCCAAAAGTCTATAAGTAGTAAATGCTGGAGAGGGTGTGGAGAAAAGGGAACCCTCTTACACTGTTGGTGGGAATGCAAACTAGTGCAGCCACTATGGAGAACAGTGTGGAGATTTCTTAAAAACTGGAAATAGAACTGCCATATGACCCAGCAATCCCACTCCTGCGCATACACACCGAGGAAACCAGATCTGAAAGAGACACCACGTGCACCCCAATGTTCATCGCAGCACTGTTTATAATAGCCAGGACATGGAAGCAACCTAGATGCCCATCAGCAGACGAATGGATAAGAAAGCTGTGGTACATATATACCATGGAATATTACTCAGCCATTAAAAAGAATACATTTGAATCAGTTCTAATGAGGTGGATGAAACTGGAGCCTATTATACAGAGTGAAGTAAGCCAGAAAGAAAAACACCAATACAGTATACTAACGCAAAAATATGGAATTTAGAAAGATGGTAACGATAACCCTGTATGTGAGACAGCAAAAGAGACACAGATGTATAGAACAGTCTTTTGGACTCTGTGGGAGAGGGCAAGGGCCGGATGATATGGGAGAATGGCATTGAAACATGTACATTATCATGTGAAATGAATCGCCAGTCCAGGTTTGATGCATGAGACAGGGTGCTCGGGGCTGGTGCGCTGGGCTGACCCAGAGGGATGGGATGGGGAGGGAGGTGGGAGGGGGGATCGGGATGGGGAACACATGTACACCCATGGCTGATTCATGTCAATGTATGGCAAAACCAATACAATATTGTAAAGAAAATAAATAAAACTGAAAAAATAAATAAAGTGCCTCTGTTCCAGAACCCGGTCCACCTATAGAGGGCAGGAAGGAAGAAATTAACACATCCCCTGTCTGAGGCTTGCCATTCTAGCAGACGTTTGCAAGGTTAATGGCTTTTTTACTTTGACTCCTCACCTCCCCACCATTCTGATCTATAAAAGAACCTGGCATCCAGACCATGATAAGATGGTTATTTTGAGGCACTATCCTGCCATCTTCTCGGTCAGCTGCTTTCAGAATAATTTTCCTTGCCTCAACAACACCTTGTCTCTTGGATTCTTTGGCCTGTCATGCAGCGAGATTAGCGAGCTTAGACTCAGCAACACTCTTAGTTCAAGGCTTGAGGTCTAGATACATTTAGAATGCAAGATCTTATAGACGACGAATGGATTCCTTAAGTTCGTCCTCACCTTTGGGCCTCAGGCTTGTTGAGGGGAGAAGCTCCCCCTCGACATCCACCCGGTTTGAGTCTGAGCTTTGACTTGTGTACCATTTGCAGCCAAAAGTCATTCATATGCAAGTTCAAGTCTAGCGGGATTAACAGAGCCCTCAGGACAGAAGTGGCTTCTCCGCTTACTTATCTCTGGGGTTCCTTTGGTTCTGGATATTTCTAACTATGGTGTTAGCTCCTCTTTTAAGGGAGATATCTGCTTTTCATTTATTTTTTAACACTTACCCAGAAATTTTAGTGTTTGGTTTGTGTGTGTGTGTGTGTGTGTTTGGCTATGCTGTGCCACTGATGGGATCCTAGATCCCCAGCCATGGATGGAAACCCAGGCCCTCAGCAGTAAAAGTGCCAAGCCCTCTAGGGAATTCCTTTATAGTGTTCATGTGCGTGTTTTGTTTTCAAGAGGGCTTATCCAAATATCCCATTATTACAGAGAAACCCATTATTACAGAAACACCCATTATTACAGAAAACCTGAAGTCTTACAATTTCTTCTGAGAAGGTACTTCTGCTTGCTTTAACTTTTGCGAGCTGGGTATTTGTCAGTTTTTGATCTGCAAATAATCGTTTTCTTATTTTCCTGTGCTGTGTGCATAGAACACATATAAAATGAAAGAACAAAGCCATTCTGTGCCAGACACCATCTCAAGCGCCTTATAATTAATTCTTCCCACAACCCCAGGAAATGGTAGAACCTGTGGTGGCTATTGTTTTCCCACTTTATATAAGAGGAAAATGAGGTTAAATAACTACATCAAGATCATAAAACTATCTGGTGGCCAAGCCCTAGCCCTAAGTCGAGATTTGACAGCACAGTGTGGGTTCTTAAACACTTCTTCCTGGAGGCCCCCATTTATAGCAATTTAGCAAGCTAGTGTAATCAAAATCATTACAGACATAATCACTTAGAACCCAATTTTGACTCCATATGCACAAACCTAATTTTAACTCAATATGCACAGATGCTCTAATATTTGTGGCATTGCTAGTCAGATCCATGATTCACACCAATCCTTAGCCTGTGTTGATGTATTTACAAGAGGTACTTCCCAGGGGGTCTAGTGGCTAAGATTCCACGCTCCCAGTGCAGGGGGCCTGGACCTGATCCCTGATTAGGGAACTAGATCCCACATGCCACAGCTAAAGATCCTATGTGTCACAACTAAGACCCGGTGCAGCCGAATAAATCAATAAAATAAATATATTAAAAAATATATATGTGAGTCTACTTGTCTTACCTAATATCATCCACACAAACCCTGATAATCCTTGGCCAGGGTAATACCATTTCTTTTATTTTTTTCCCTTCTCCCCACTCCCTGCCCCAGTTTTTAGCGCAGAAGGAGGGAAAGGGCTCATTTACTGAAGTCCGCTGTCATGTTGCCGTCTTGTGTTAACTAGCCTATTTTGTTTTAATATAAAAAGATATTAAGGCTATGAATTTTCCTGTTTATGGTATTGGCCATTCTCATGGGTTTTTGTATGAAATTGCACAGTGTAGTGGTTAAGGATGTATGCCTTAGAACCAGGCTATGTGCTAAGTCATTTCAATCGTGTCTGACTTTTTGCAGCCCTATGGACTGTAGACTGCCAGGCTCCTCTGTCCATGGGATTCTCCAGGCAAGAATATTGGAGTGGCTTGCCATGTCCTTCTTCAGGGCATCTTCCCAGCTCAGGGACTGAACCCATGTCTCTTACATCTCCTGCATTGGCAGGTGGGTTCTTTACCTCTAGCGCCACCCGGGAAGCCCTGGTGAACCAAGAAGACCCAGGCTGCCTGGAATCAAATTCTGCTTCTGCAACTTACTATCTATATAATCTTAGGCAAGCTTTTTGACTTCTGTGTGCCTCTGTTTTCTCACCTGAAAACTGGAGATCAAGGCATCTACCTCTTAGTGTTGTTGTGAGGTTTAAGTGTAAAGTGGCTGGTGTTTGATGTACAAGTTACAATTAGACACTTTTGCTTAGTAATATTTTTTCAGTATTTCTGAATAACGTCTAACTTTAGTTTGTTTTTTTCTTTTTTGAAGATTTGTTAAAAATTTCAAGTTGTTAGTGTGTGTGCATGAACTGTTTTTGTTTCTCACTTATTTTCAGTTTTATTGCATATTGTAAATCTTAAAAGTATTTCAGCAATCTAATACCTAGACAAATTTCACCCTAGAGTTGTTTGAGAAATTCTGTTTTTCTAAAGAATGCAAAGTTTTTGTGTTCCTATAGATGTCTTGTTAGTTTTGTCTACTAAACCATATCCTGGGAGGATTTGGTGAAGAGTTTTTATGGCAATGGTTCAAGGGTGAGGTTGCTGATAAGACTAAGAATGCAAAGTTTTTGTGTTCCTACAGATGTCTTGTTAGTTTTGTCTATTAAACCATATCCTGGGAGGATTTGGTGAAGAGTTTTTATGGCAATGGTTCAAGGGTGGGGTTGCTGATAAGACTAGGGCTCAGCTAGTCTCTGGATGAGTTTCTCTGGTTTAATCTGGCCTCAGATGATCTTCTCTGGAGTGAAGAACCTCACTCCAGTTCTTGAGGGCTTTAGTTCTGTAAAGAGCTCAAAGATACTGTCACGTGCATTCCTTAAGGAGGAACCAGGACCCTGCCTCAAGGCTGAACTATGGTTTCTTGGCTGCTCCTTCCTTGTCTCTGCATTCTCTCCCTTCTCTGATTGGCAGTGTTTGAATCTCCTCTTTGAGACTCAGGGAGGGTCGGTGTTTGAATCTCCTCTTTGAGACTCAGGGAGGGTCGTGTAGGCTGGAGTCTGCTCCCTACGAACAAGGAATGGGGGACCTGGAAAGGCTTCCGGGTCCAGGATCCCCACAGGTTCCTGTTTGGTTTTAAGTCTATTAGTCACTCTGTCATGTCTGCCTCTTTGTGACCCCGGGACTGTAGTTCACGTGGCTCCTCTGTCCATGGCGTTTCTCCAGGCAAGAATACTGGAGTGTGTTGCTATTTCCTTCTCCAGGGGATCTTCCCAACCCAGGGATTGAACCCAGGTCTCCCACAAGGCAGGCAGATTTTTTACCGTCTAAGCCACCAGGGGAGCAGAAATTCTCCACAATATCTGCAGATATATATTTGTTAGGTTTAGTCTCCCCTCACCCTTTTTCTTTTCTTTTTTTAAAAGTACTGCTCTGAAGTCAGGTAGTTAATGACTTCTTCTCATTTCTGCTCAGTGAAATATTTTTCTATTCAATTGTCTCCTTTCCTTTCTTTTCTCTTATAACCCGCCCCCCTCTCCCAGAATCCCTGAGAGTCAAATTTTGGCGTAAGGTTAGGAAGCTCTCAGGACTTCCCTGGTGGTCCAGGGGTTAAGACTTTACCTTCCAATGCAGGGGGTGTGGGTTTGATCCCTGGTCAGGGAGTTAAGATCCCACATGCCTCGTGGCCAAAAAAATGAAAAACCTAAAACAGAAACAATATTATGGTAAATTCAATAAAGACATTGAAAATGGTCCATATTGGATCTTTAAAAAAGTAGTTTAGGAAGCTGTTTCTGGGAGCTGGAGGAGCCCATGGTGGAAGGAGTCAGCTGTACTCCTTGGCCCTAGATTGGCACCAGCAGAAACACCTGCTGCTCAATTGTCTTGTCGAGATGCTGGAGTGAGAAGGTGGTGGAAACTGGTGCTATTAAGCTTACTCTTGCTTATTTTTAAACCACAATATTCCTTTGGCTTCAAATAATACAATAACTTTCCTCTTCCTCCTGGCAGCCTGAGGAGAAAGCCCCAAGAACCAACCAGAAATACGATTCGACATGAAGAGACATCAAGAGGTAAGAATACTTTCCAGACCTTCTTGGTTGGGGGCAGCTCTTCAGAGGTCATGTTACTAAACCTCGCAGAGGTAGTGTTATTAAAGCTCATAAGACACGGTGCCTGCTTACTCTCGGGCTTCCATGAGAATTTCCCCTCTCTGCACTCACCTATGAAAGTTGCTAGGCAGCCAGGAGATAAAAGTGCCAGAGGATGTGACCATTTTCTTGCAAGTCTTTGTCTGTTTCTACCCACACAGAGCAAATTCCTGTGGGGATTTATCTTCAAAAGCAAAGTGTTCTTGTCTTTGCTGCTCTGCCCACATTGTTAGTAGTGATGGGATGGCCCAGTTTTCTAAGGCTGCAAAATCAGGAGAGCACAACCTCTTCATTTAACTGCCTGGGTGAACCTCCTGCCTAGAATGCCTTCCCCTTTAATTAAAGGACTTCCAAGGTGGCTCAGGGCAGGGTTTGGTGTTACTGTAGTGGAAAGAGTTGATTTGCTACCAGACTTTGTCTTGAGTAGCTCTAAACTTTTATTCTCACTTTTTGTTTTTGCTTTATTTTGTATAACTTTTTTTTGGTATCACAATGGTATGCTTGGTACACCATCAGCTGAATTTTGTTTCTTTGAATGGTCAGTCCCATAGTGGTGCTGGATTCACTATTATGTACTCTTGATCTAGCAACTACATTATATTTGAAAAACAGAGATAACTGGCTCAGGGGGAAAAGCTTTGACTCTCCTGTCCTTTATGGTACCAAAACCTTACCTGTTCAAGACAAAATCCAGTATAATGTCAATTTTATCCTTTGTCTTAATTTCTTCAAGGAATTCATCACAAACTGCCTGTGTAGCAATTACTGAGCATGTTTTATTCTTGGTTTTGTATATTTCTTTGGGGAAACAAAGAACATGGCTGAATACCTTTTATAAAGTACTCACTTAATAGCAGTTGTGAAACTGTGCAGTCCAGACTGAGACTTGAACTCATCATCTTCTAGATCACACACCTTGTCTTAGGACTTAATGAAGCTCAGGTTCTTAATGTCTTATTGCAGAAAGAATTCAGTGAGAGACAAAGTGATAGGATTTATTTAGAGAGAAACACACTCCATAGACAGAGTGTGGGCCAACTCAGAAGGCAAGAGAGGCCCCAGGGTACGGGGTTGTCAGTTTTTAAATGTTGTTGTTTAGGGCTAAGGCATGTTTGACTCTTTTACGACCCCATGGACTGTAATCCACCGGGCTCCTCTGTCCATGGAATTCTCTAGGCAAGAATATTGGGGTGGGTTGCCATTTCCTTCTCCAGTGGATTTTCCCAACCCGGGGATTGAACTCATGTATCCTGCATTGGCAGGTGGGTTTTTACCACTGAGCCCCAAGGGGAGCCCCTGTCAGTTTTTATAGGGATAGGTAATTTTACAGATATTGAGTTGGGAGGATTATAACAACTATTTTGGGGGAAGGGGAGGCGATTTACAGGAATTGGGCCACCGCCCACTTTTTTACCTTTATGGTCTACTTTGGAACTATCATAGTCCCTGCGAGTGTATCATTTAGCTTGCTGATGTGTTACAATGAATGTATGCTGAGACTCAAGGTCTAGTGGAAGTTGGCTCATTCATCTTGGACCTATTTGACTCTAATCAGTTTTTTGCTATGTGCTGGTAGCTATAGACATGGATTTAGAAAAGGCAGGGAAACCAGAGATCAAATTGCCAACATCTGTTGGATCATTGAAAAAGCAAGAGAATACCAGAAAAACATCTACTTCTGCTTTATTGATTATGCCAAAGACTTTGTGTAGATCACAACAAACTGTGGAAAATTCCTCAAGAGATGGGAATACCAGACCACCTCACCTGCCTCCTGAGAAATCTGTATGCAGGTCAAGAATCAACAGAACTGGACATGGAACAACAGACTGGTTCCAAATAGGAAAAGGAAAACATCAAAGATGTATATTGTCACCTGTTTATTTAACTTATATGCAGAATACATCATGCAAAATGCCAGGCTGTATGAAACACAAGCTGGAATCAAGATTGCTGGAAGAAATATTAATAACCTCAGATATGCAGATGACACCACCCTTATGGCAGAAAGCAAAGAAGAACTAAAGAGCCTCTTGATGAAAGTGAAAGAGGAGAGTGAAAAAGTTGGCTTAAAACTCAACATTCAGAAAACAAAGACATGGCATCCGATACGATCACTTCATGGCAAATAGATGGAGAAACAATGGAAACAGTGACAGACTTTATTTTGGGGGGTTCCAAAATCACTGCAGATGGTGACTGCAGTCGTGAAATTAAAAGACATGTACTCCTTGGAAGAAATGCTATGACCAACCTAGACAGCATATTAAAAAGCAGAGACATTATTTTGCCAACAAAGGTCTGTCTAGTCAAGGGTGTGTTTTTTCCAGTGGTCATGTATGGATGTGAGAGTTGGACTATAAAGAAAGCTGAGCACCAAAGAATTGATGCTTTTGAATGTGATGTTGGAGAAGACTCTTGAGAGTCCCTTGGACTGCAAGGAGATCCAACCAGTCCACCTAAAGGAGATCAGTTCTGGGTGTTCATTGGAAGGACTGATGTTGAAGCTGAAACTCCAATACTTTGGCCACCTGATGTGAAGAGCTGACTCATTTGAAAAGACCCTGATGCTGGGAAAGATTGAGGGCAGGAGGAGAAGGGGATGACAGAGGATGAGATGGTTGGTTGGCATCACTGACTCAATGGTGACAGTTGGACTATAAAGAAAGCTGTCAACTACAAATTGGCTCTTAGGAAGAGCAAGGCATTTGCCATCTGTCTCTGCAGAGATTGAACCTGCTATAGCTGTTGACTTTCAACAATCCCTGAGGGAGTTCAGGGTGGAGTGAGGCACTCTGGGGGGGGACAGTCTTTAGATAGTTGGATGTTTTTAGGAACAGATTTTATGATCTCAGTCTTTGCATCTCCTCATATCTAGAGAAGCACTAAGTCCCTTCATAGTGACATCAGACCCTCATGACTAACAAAAAACCTTCTGTAAATTGAGTGCTTCATGGTATTGAATTCCCCCTTTACCAAAACCTTATGTATTGACTTTCTGCCACTGCCACATTGGAGCAGTCTCTCAGAGATATCTGAGTTGCTGCCTTCTGGGCTGTAGTCCTCATTTTGCCCCCAAATAAAACTTAACTCACAGCTCTCAAGTTGTACATTTTTGTTTAGTTGACAAACCTGAGCACCAAAAAATTGATGCTTTTGAACTGTGGTGTTGGAGATGACAATAGTGTAGTAATTAATCTCACATCATTCAGTTCCTGTTCTCTACACAACTTGGAGTACATGACGTTATACACAGTACCACAAAAGAGATGACTCTTGAGAGTCCCTTGGACTGCAGGGAGATCCAACCAGTCCATACTAAAGAAAATCAGTCCTGAATATTCATTGGAAGGACTGATGTTGAAGCTTAAACTCCAATAGTTTGGCCACCTGATGGTGGCCAAAGAACTGACTCCTTGGAAAAGACCCTGATGCTGGGAAAGACTGAAGGCAAGAGGAGAAGGGGACAACAGAAAATGAGATGGTTGCATCACTGACTTGATGAACATGAGTTTGAGTAAGTTCTGGGTGTTTGTGATGGACAGGGAGACCTGGCGTGCTGCAGTCCATGGGATTGCATAGAGTTAGACACGACTGAGTAACTGAACTAAACAGATATCTATACCGGGCTTCCCTGGTGTCTCAGCCATAAAGAATTTGCCTACAATGCAGGAGCTGTAGGAGACAAGGGTTCGATCCCTGGGTTGGGAAGATCCCCTGGAGGAGGGCATGGCAACCCAATCCAATATTCTTGTATGGAGAATCCCATGGACAGAGGCATCTGGCAGGCTACAGTCCATGGGGTCACAAAGAGTTAGATGCAACTGAATCAACTTAGCATGCACACACATGGCTATGCCATTCTTTTAAATGTTGTGCCCTGCTGCCTTCTCTCCTGTTTCAGGTGCATAAGCGAGTGCTTACAAATCTTATTCTGGTCCCAATTCTGATCACTGTTATCAAACAAAGTTTGTATTCCTGACAAACAGTGGGACAAAGTAAACCAGTACATCAGAGTTTGGAGCAGAGAAAGGTTTATTGCAGTGCCAATAAAGAGGAATGTTCAAAAACCTCAAACTCTCCAATGATTTTCGGAGAAATGTTTTATAGGAAAAATTTGGGGTGAGGGCTGCAGGTTGTGTGACTTTCTTCTGATTGGTTGGTAATGTATTAGGGTGGTGTTCCAGGAATCTTGGGCTCACCTGGAAGTTGCCATCCACCACCTGGGTGAGGGCCTTAATTCTTCAGAAAAATTCAAAGATATTGTTATGTATGGTCCTTGAGGAGAAACCAACATTGTTATGTATATTCCAGGAGGAGAAGGGGATGACAGAGGTTGAGATGGTTGGATGGCATCACTGACTCAATGGACATGAGTTTGAGTAAACTCCAGGAGTTGGTGATGGACAGGGAGGCCTGGGGTGCTGCAGTCCATGGGGTTGCAAAGAGTTGGACATGACTGAGCAACTGAACTGAACTGACTGAGGAGAAACCGGGATCCTGCCCCAAGGCGCATTATCCCTTGCCTCTGCATCCCCTCCCTTCCCTGATTAGCAACCTTTTGAACCTGTCCTTTGGAACTCAAGAAAGGTCAGGGAGGCTGGATGAAGCCTATTTCCTAGAAACAATAAACAGGGGACGCAGAAAGTTTTTGGACCCAGGATCCCCACAGGATCCTGCTTGGTTTCATCATCAACAATGATTCTGTGACATCAGTTATGACACCAGTTTTCCAATGTGTGTGTATTCTTTAAACATATCACCAAGCAATTCTCTGATATTAGCTGGGTGTGTTACAACTTAATTCTGACACTTGACTTGAGGGTAGTGTCAAATTCCACCGGTCAAGGGCTCAGTCTTATATGACTGTCTTCTCTCATCTCCCAAGGCAGTTGCCAACCATTAATTTGGGTCTTCACTTGGGCTTCTGACCCACCAGCTATAGGTGGGAAGTTGTAACAACAGTCTCCTTGGATTTGATTAGTTGGCTTGAATAGTTCATGGAAGAGAAACAGTTTACTTACTGGATTACTGGTTTATTATAAACAGATATAACTCAGAAAGAGTCAGATGGAAGAGATGCATAGGATGAGGTGTGAGGAAAGGGGTGCTGAATTTCCCAGCCCTCCATATGTGCACCCACCCAAGAAGCTCTTGGAACCCCCTTTGGGTTTTTATGGAGCCTTCGTTGCTTAGGCACCATTGATTAAATCACTGGCTATTGATGATTGAACTCAGTCTCTAACCCCCCTCTTCCCAGGAAATTAGGGGCAGGGGAAAATAGTAGGACTGAAAGTTCAACCCTCTGATCACGTGGTTGGTTCTCCTGGCCACCAGCCCTCCTCCTTAGGTGCTTTTTGAGAGTCACCTACCTCCTTCTCATAACAACAGCAGCCTTTATTGCTCTCCTCACTGGAAATGCCAAGAGTATTAGGAGCTCTGTGCCAGGAACAAGAGGAAAACAAAATAGAAATTTCCTGTTATAAATCACAGTATCCCAGTGACGAAATCTGAAGTGTTGTTAGTGTTTAGCAATGTGCTGTCACCATCAGAACTACTGGACCAGCCACTGGAAAAAATAGCATATTTCCATTAACTTCCCTCTTATGGCCTGTGCGTGTGTGTGTGTGCATGCGCATAGAAATTTTCTTTTGTTTTAAAATGTGGTTTGGGGTACCTTTCCCTGGTATCTGAGGGCTGGGAGTATATGCTGCCAACATTTCTCTCTGCAAATTTTCCTTTTCCATTTCCCACGACCTACTCTCTCTTGATGGATTATTTTTGTTTCTGAACCAGACTTGGCTCTGCTCTAGCACGTGGTAAAGTCAACCCACTGACATTGAATTGCAGTGAGGAAAGCACAGCCTTTACTGTGCGGCGCCACACAAGTAGTCTGGGATAGCTAGTGCTCAAAAACCCTGAACTCCCCAGTGGGTTTCAGAAAAGCTTTTTTTTAAAGGATAGCTTATTTGAAGGCCAGGTGAGGAAGGAGGATCAAAGGGTTTGTGATCAGCTCATGCACACTTACCTGATTGGTTGATGGTGAAGTTACAGGGCAGTGTCACAGGGGTTGACATCACTCCTTAGGCTCCAGAAAGTCTGGGAGCTATAGTGCTCATGGCCATCAAATAGTCTCCCTTTTGGGGAAGTTTTAGCACCTGTAAAGCAACTCAAGAAATGTGCATCAAATATTGTTTTTCAGGTGCTCCAGAGAGGAGCTAAAGCAGAGGATGTGGAAGAGGAGGTCTGTCCTGGGAAGACCTCATAAGGTCCCATTGGTTACAGTCCCCCCTTTTCTTTGATACTTCTCAATCTTAAGAGCTGTTAGACAAGAAGGAGACTAATGTTTTGAGGGATAACATTTTGGATAGAAAGTTTAATTATAAACTCGGCAGACGAACTCAATTTTAGGGGGACCTGGTTTCATCTTCATGTTAGGTTATAAATATCTGACCACAGTGTATAATCTTACAGGTCCAAGGGTCACTCGGTTGCCAAGACCATCTGTCTCAGTTTTTATTTGTAGTTTAACCCTGTCAAAGGTCTTGTGTGCCAGCATGCTATTGCCCCCAATAATAACAGATGATTGTATAATCACATGTATCGATTTCACTTTCACTTACTATCACATATAGAATGAAAGAGTTTCCTGTCTTGAAGCAATGACTTGGAACTCTTGCCACATCCTTAGTGGTTAATCATTCAACCAGAATTTTTTGAGCATGACCAATATGCATTGTACCACTCTAGACACTACTGAATACACAGAAGAAGTAGGTTCCCTGGAGGGCTGTCTAATCTAGTTGATTAGTCAGCATATTCCCATGTGAAACAGTGAATGAGACGGTGGCATATAATCAGCATTATCAGCTACTCTGAAGAAACTCTTCGTCAGCGCTGTCTGTGATCTGTCTTCATGAAGAACAAACAGACGATGGGGAGAGTGTGTGTCTCCTCAGCGCTGCTCAAGCACTGGGTGGCTAGGGTAAGATTTCAGCTGGAAATCCAAGAGCACTCAGCCACTTCAAGAGTTCTGAAACCTCGGGAACAGCAGTTTGCACTCAGGGAGCCTCAGGTCGATGGTGTTGAGGCATGATACTCCTGTGGTGTGTAGGAAGCCAACATCTAGGCGGAAGCACCCCAGGTCCCTTTGGGTGGTGTAGGAATGAATGGGAGAGATGAGATTTACCCCAGTGGATGGCAGTTGTAATCCAGGGAACTTGGGGTGTTAATGTTGCTTCCATGTTAACTGAGTCCACAGGATGGTTGGAACCTGAGAACTTTCAAGGTGAAATCTCATCTCTATTCCTTCCTCTTCATTCATGTTGACACCATAAAAATGTAGGTGTTCACCGTCTCATATCTAACTCTTTATCTCTGTAATGGGCTCTCCACAGGTCTTCTTTTCCTCATCTTGGCCAGCCCCAATCCATTTTGGTCCATTGCCAAATTGATCTAAAATTCTGTCTTTGTCATATTATGAGAAACTATTGAATATAAGGAGAGGGACACACTCACTGGAGCTTCAGGTTAGAAGTGTGGAGGGTGATGCAGGTGGATGGGGATGGAGGGGGCATGCTATCTCTCCCACCCTCTTCTCCTGTCCTTTGCTCAGCATCACCTCACAGATATATACAAGAGAATGTGACTTTGATGACAATCCTGGCATGTTAGTTGAATTCAACCTCATCTTTTGTTTTTAAGCTCATTAAAAATATGCAATAACCCTGGGAGAAACTATGAGCTAATGCTGTTTAACAATTAACTTCTTAACTAAGGTAAAACCTTAGGAAAAACTGGTAGCAAAAATTCCCTCTGTCTATAGATGTTCAAATTTGAGTCTTATCAGTGTCACAGATACCTTTGGTTGGCAACCCTAGAAGCAGATCCTGAGATAAGAATTCAGGTGCATGTATCTTATTTAAGGAGTGATTTTTGGGGGAGAAAAATCTGTAGAAGAGCAGGGGAGTATGGGATAAGATAGGGAAAGAGGAAAAGTAAGGCTTGTAGTTTCTGATAAAGAGTAGCTCACCCCTGGGGATGTTAAGAGGGATGGCCTAGAGAGTAAATCATGTCGTGTTTTGTATCTGGTACCCTCTTATTCTTTGGCAATGTTGATGGGTATGGAGGTGGGGTTTATAACATTTTGGGCAAGGTAGATTCTCTTGGCTGAGGGTAAGTTTTCATAGCAGGATGCCTGTGAGCTTTCATCAGCCAACACTTTTAGCAGCTGGGAGAATATGTGTTGTGTTGGCCACAAAGTTCATTTGGGTTTTCCTATAAGACGTTATTACAGTCTGGGGTGGGGGCAAGATTTGAATGGGACAACAACAGCATAACCACAATCTATCCTATTCAGAGATTTTGCTTTTCACACTAAGCTCATTTAACTGAAGCACAGGTTTCCCTGAATTCTGGTTGACCACAGAAAACATACAAGAGATGAGTCAGTGGGAAGCTGGTCCTGAAGACACAACTGATATTCATCTCCAACCTTTCCCATTCAACCTAGATTCTTCTTGCCCTCAACTATCCTTTCTGCTTGACTGGGCAGGGACAGGTGCGGGGGTTATTTGATGAGATGACTCAAACTCTCATCCCTGAGGGATCTGAGTCCAAAAATGAAGCTCATGCTTTCTTTCTCTTTTGTCAGCTGATCCACAGGGAACTCCCCCATAAGGTCACAAGTGTGAACCAAGGGAAAGGCATCAGTGCAATAAGGATGGGTGTGCTGGGAACATGGGCTACCCGTTCTTGCAGTTTATTGGTGACCTCTGCACCTGCTTGAGGCTGATCTCAGATGTGCTGCTTTATTCATATGTGGATTGTTGATGAGCTTGTGTGGATCATGATGGGCATTTATGGTACACTTGCTACCCCATAATAAGATGCTCCATCTCTAGCATGCCAGGAGTTCTTTCTCAAAGGAGGTACTATACGTGCAGAATCCTAATGAACTGTGCTGTGACTCTCAGAGCTTGCCTGGAATTTCACAAGACACCTTTTCCTACCTCTCGGACCTCTGAATCTGGCTTTATGGTGTGGTCCAAGTGTCTGTCAGATTATTTATGCTATGATTTAAACCTGCTACCAATCCCTTCCTTACTCCAGGCACAATTTGGAAATGAAAGCCTTTGAAATCATATGATAAATCAGTCAGCAGTAATCCCAAGTATGAATGATGCTCCCCACAAAGTTCAAAGGGGCCCATCAAACATCGTGTTTTTCCCTTTCAGTAGTAGGAGGTACAAGTCGCCCTTTACTTTGGAGGTAATATCCTGGAAGGCTCCAGAGAATTGGACCCAAAAACTGCCAGGGGGACTCTGGATCTTTGTAGGATTTATTTCCTACTCTGTAGAACCTGCGTATCTTACAAAGACATCACAAATACCTGATAACACGGTATCATCAGTACAGTAGATCAAAGTGGTAGCCTGAAGAATGTCTGGATGTTGTTGGTTGCTTTGGGGACTGTGATGTGACAGGGAAGTAATAATCTGGGACACAATCATGAATGTACATTGTTGTCCATCACGTGGCAGTGCAACTTGCTTCTGATCTTCCCTCCTGATGGGCGTGGGAGAGAATGCCTTAGCCAGATCAAGAGCTGCAGACCACATTGTATTGTAGAGCCTGTATTTAATTTCCTTTGGTAAAGATAACCACACTTGGCACCGTGAGTACAATTGAGGCTTCTACTTGATTAAGTTTTTGCTAGTTCATTGCTGTCCACCATGATTCATCAGGCTTTTGTAAGGGGTCATCAAGCTAAGTTAAACGAGAATGTAAAGGGGGAGACAGACCATCATTACTGCATTATTTAAGTCCAAGAGTAGCCCTAATTTCTGTCATTCCCTTGGGAAGCAATGTTGGTTTTTATTATCTAGACTAAAGTTAGGGGTAGTTTCATGGACTCTCATTTGACCTTTCCTACTACAATCTTTTTACTCTGCTGTTTTAAGGAACTGATGTCTGATGTGAGAGTTTGATAAATAAGTATGTCCATTCCATTTATACATCCAAGAAATGGAGAAATGACCACTAGCCAGCTCCACGGATCCATTAGATCCACAGGAGATGATTAGGATTGTTTCAGAAATCCACTTATTACCTGGTCCCAAATCCCTCTCTTCTAGCAGGAGCTCAGAGTGGTGCTTTAGTTTTCTGGTTAGCAGTGGACCTTGGACCCTGTGTATAGCTTCCTCTGTGTCCTCTATTTCCTCCCAATATACGGTTATTTGAGTAGATGATCATAAGCAGGGAGGACTCTGGGAATCACTGCTATATGTACTTGTGGTATTGAAGCTTCCTTCTCTCTATATATAGTTAATTTCTATATTATTTAAAACATACAGAAAAGTTGCAAGGATGGTATAAAGAATTCTTGGATACTTTTTACCCAGATCTCCAATATGTTAACATTTTTTGCTATATATGTTAACCACATGTGCTGTATCTTTTTCTCCATAGATGAATAGATTGATGGCTGGGTGTATATGTGTATAGTATGTACATATATATGCATACTTTCCCCCAAACTGTTTAAGATTAATTTGAAGCATGATTCCTTTTATTTCTAATACTTCAGTGTGTATTTTCTAAAAACAAGGAATTCTCTTATACAGCCCTAGTATAATAATCAAAATCCAAAACTAAACATTGATATGTTGTTATATAAACTATAAGCCTTACTCAGATTTTACCAGTTGTCTCAATAACATCCTTTATAGTACAACAACATCCAGGGTCATGCATTGCTTTTTGTTGTCGTATTTCTTTGGCTTCCTCTGATCTACAACAGTTCCCAAATCTGTCTTTGAATTTTATGCAACTGACACCTTTGGAGAGTAAAGCCTAATTACGTTGTAGAATGTCCTTCAACTTGGGTTTGTTTGCTAATGATCAGATTCAAGTTATGCATTTTTGGCAGAACTACCACTGAACATCTTAGATATATTAAATTTGATCTGACTGAAATGGTACCTACCAGGTTTCTATCATTACTATTTTATATTCTGGGAGTAATCATTATCTTGTGGGGTACTTGAGACTACATGAATATTATCTCCTATTTAAATACTGCATGCCAACCAGTTATGCCACTGGAACTGTGCTTATCTCCTATTTCTTATCAAAACTTTAATTCAGTATTTTAGCAATTTTTGGTGATTCTTGCCTGAGTCAGTTCAGTTCAGTCACTCTGTCATGTCCAACTCTTTGCGATGCCATGGACTGCAGCACGCCAGGCTTCCCTGTCCATCACCAACTTCCGGAGTTTGCTCAAACCCATGTCTGTCAAGTCAGTGATGCCATCCAACTATCTCATCCTCTGCCATCCCCTTCTCCTCCTGCCTTCAAGCTTTCCCAGCATTGGGGTCTTTTTCAAGGAGTCAGTTCTTTGTATCATGTGGCCAAAGTATCGGAGTTTCAGCTTCAGCATCAGTCCTTCCAATGAATATTCAGGGTTGATTTCCTTTAGGATGAACTGATTGGCTCTCCTTGCAGTCCAAGGGACTCTCAAGAGTCTTCTCCAACCCCACAATTCAAGGGGCTTGTTAAATGGTGGTTTCTGATTTCATTATTCCTTCTACATTTATTAGTTGATTTTCTACTGCAGGAGTTTTCCCTTCTCTCTTATTTATCTATATCATTGTAGTCTGTTTTATTTAGTGTTATAATCCCTTATTATCATTATTTTCATGCTCAAATTGTCCTCAATTTGTCTGTCTCCTCTCTTTCAATCATTGGATTCTGAATTGAGGAACTGACTTGAGTTTGGAAATTGGGCAAACGATCATGACCTTCTAGGGACAGCTGATTTCAACCTTCTGCTCACATGTTCTCAGTATTATTGAATGTTATTAAGCAATAATCCCTTTGCTATACATCTTGCCTCTGTGGACACTGTATCCCTTATAGCCCTGAAGGTCAGTCACCACTGGATACCATTCTGACTTTGTTGCCCATGAGGATAACCATGACCACCTAGTTTCTGGCAGTTAAGTACTGCTACCTGCTCTTTGGGGATTCTATGATCCTCATAGCTAGTAAGGAGCCCAGTATTGAAATAGCACCCTCTACCTATAGAGGACAGTTTACAGAGGACAGCAATTATGAAGTTCCTTAAAGATGCCAGTGACATTCTCTCCTTAGCACACTTCATATTGTTGTGATAACCAGCATGGCCTCTGGGCTGTCCCAAGGAATATAGCTGTGTGTTTTCTAGAATATGGATTATAATAAATCCATTCCAGTTTGTGCATTCCTCTGAGTCTTTCAATCCTCCCTTCACACGCTGCCACAGTAGTTCTTGTATCTCTTCATTTAAGTGGCCCAGGCTTCTAAGAACTGTCCGACAGGGAGCTAGGGAAAGCCCCTGGGCCTTATCAGAATGTTAAGTCTTGTGTCATGGGCAAGTCCCCCCATACTGATGAAGTCCCTTATCTAGCTTTATTTTCTCCTCTTTATTTTCAAGATCTTCAAGATCTGTGTCCAGGCAAACTCTACCCCTTCTAGTTGGTATGGCTTTGTTAGCTCCTGAAACTCCTTCAGTGTATAATCCTCCTCCTCCCTCAACAGGCCTGGACTTCTCCAGTTGGGTCATGCTCTCATTTGACCCTAGTTCTGGGTCCAAGATGGAATGTGGGGGCAGATCCTGAGGAGGGCAAGCATTGTCCTATAAGGTTCTTGCTTCCTCTGAAGATCCTGCATTGTCTTCAAACAAAGGGCAATTGTTATTCTCTAATAGAGGAAATGAGCTACTTTCATGGGCCAAAGGATTCTGGGAAATTTGGGAGTTCAAGGTTGTCAAGCCTATCTACCTGGATAGCCCTATTCCAAGTCTACGCCTTCCCTATCAGGGCCCTGAGTTGGATACAGAAGACTTTTTAGAGCGGATAATTCATCCTGCTGGAATTTTGATAGCCTTGTAATTAATTCCTCATTTTGGGGGTAAGGACATGATGAAAAATGTAAGGGTGATAGAAGCTGGCCAGGTATCGCAAAGGTCTAATTTCAGAGCCTTAATGATTTCTGGTCAGTGCATGGCTCTGAGATACCAGGATCCAGGAACCCCAGATGAGATATTCACTGACAGACCCAGGATTGGCTAGCTCCTTAGACTGGAATCTGGCTCCACTCTCCCACCCCCACTTTCTAATGTTACTCCACAGCTTAGCATTCTTCCAGTAAGGCTGAAGTCCTTAGGGTCTAGCCACAAGTCGTGCTCATTGCCAAGCCATTCCTTCTTTCATGCTCTTCTTTCTCTCCAGAGTTTCTTGCTTGCTTGCTTGCTTCTTCCTTTTTTCTCCACTGCCAGCATTCTAAAAATTCAAATTCTTGTTTACAGCTGAAAAAAAAATGGACCTCTCTGCTTTGTCACAGGCACAAGCTGGGCTACATCTCTCCCACTGAATGATGAGCTCTGTGGGCAAGCATTTGACTTATAACAGGATTGGACAGAACTGTCTTCCTTTCTTCTAGCTAGATACTATCTTGCTCAGTTTCTCTTTAAAGTTTTTTTTTTTTTAGTAGAACTATATTTAATCCATTCTATGGATATAATTTTAGTCAGATAGTCTCTAAAATTAAATTTGTACTTACAAAAGGTAATTATTATTATTCTTTTTTACTTTAAAGCTATTTCTTTGCATGTTTACTCCCATATTTCTACATGGCATGTTTATACTGCTATTTCCTATCTGATTTAAGTTTGGAAAATTTTTGGCTTCACACTTTAAAAATGATTTTATATCACGTCCCCTCTTTCCTAGTTGTAGCCATTATACCCCATACTTACCTTTAAACATCCTTTCAACAAATTCATATCATGTCTTTTGTTTACCCCAAGGATCAGTTATTATTAAGCCTATGGAAATGTTAATCAAGCCCAGCTATGCTGTATTCTCTGATTGCATTTTCATGCTTGTATAAGTTTGTTTTCCCTTGAGTGAATAATTATTTTAATTTTCTATGAGTCTCTAAAGAATCTCCTCTCAATGTGTCTGAAGATATTTAAATAATCACTTTTTCCTTGGAGGCAGACCTCCTGAAAGTCACTGTCCCTGGGCTCCCATCTGGACAGGGCAGCAGCATAGTGGTCATCCTTGGGTGGTTGAATCTCCTTTCACCACTAATCTGGCCATTCTCCCAGCGCTTCTCCTCTGAGCTGCATCCCTTGATCCCTGGGTTACATCTTCCTCTTTTTGGTTTGCTCCTTCGTTTGGCTGGAGCACAGACTCTAGTAGCTTCATAAGGAAAACTCAAGGGAATTCAACTTTTTGAGACCTCAATTATCTGAGGAAACTTTCATTCTGCCCTCAGACTTGATCATTGGTCTGGGTATAGAATTCTAAGCTGGAGCTTTCTGTCCAACATTTTTCTAAGTTTTCACATTGTGTCTTTTCCCATTCATTCTGTTGCAACTTGATGTGTGCTTACAGTCTGGAAACTCCTTTATTTATTGAACATTTTCTTATTCCTTTTATCACTTCCTCCCCCTTTTCTCTAACTCCTTTTATTTTGATGATTGACTTCTGATACCCATTTTAGTTTTGTTTTTCTCACTCTCCATCTCATTTAATATTGTTCTGTTTTCTGGGACATTGTTTCTACTTAGTCTTCCAAACTTTGAATTTATAAAATTTCTCCTGTCACTTAATTTCCTTTCTTTTTCTCTGAATTTTTTATAGCATCTTCTTCACAGCATAATGAACGTGAAATATTTTCTAAGTTATCTGTGTTAAGACATTAAGTGTACTATTTTGATCATTTTTTCCCCCCTAACTCCTTGTACTGTTTCTTATTCTTCAGAATCTCTTGACTTGATTCATTATTTTTCTTTCATTTTAGAAGCTGCCCTGAAATATCTGGTGATTCTTGGGCTATTCCTTCCTATGTAAGAGTAGAGTCTATTAGGTCTGACCAGAGGCCTATTTGTAGGCTGTGCTCTTTGACTGTGAGTATTCTTAGATCTCTTATATTGAATAGTCATATCCCCCAATTAATTTCTTGTCTTTAAAATATATACTTCTCTGGTAGTCCAGTAGCTAAGACTCTGTTCCCCTATTGCAGGGAGCCTGGGTTCAATCCATGGTCAAGGAACTAATTCCCACATACTGCAACTAAGAGTTCACATGACACAACCTAAAAAAATGATATACTGACTTTTCCTAGACATTCCAGCATGGATTAGTCTATTTTCTAAATTCTCAGAGCACCTACAGTCTGTGCTCATTAATTTTGCATTTATTCATATATTCTTAGAGTTTTCTAACAGTGTTATGCATGGAGGCCTTGGATCTCCTAACTGAAGTGTAGATCACTTTCATGACAAAATATTAAGCTGAACGATTTTTAGATTTTCAGAAAGCAAGTCTTTTTGTCTCTTACAGGTAACCACATTTTAAAAAATTTTGAGATTAGGATTTGACAATCTTTATAAGTCAGTGTAGCTGTTCCTATAGGCTATAGACTGAGCTCATGGCTGCCTCATTCAGTGGTCATGAAAACTATAAATCAAATGCTTTATTCTTAGAATCATATTCCCAGTATTTTTATTTTATTTTTTATTAATTTATTTTTGGTTGCACTGGATCTTTGTTGCTGCATCTGGGCTCTTCTCTAGTTGTGGCAAGCAGGGGCTACTCCTCCGCGTGGTGCATGGGCTTCTCATTGTGGTGGCTGCTCTTGTTGCGGAGCACAGGCTCTAGGCTCACGGTCAGTAGATGGGCCTTGAGGGCTTCAACAGTCATGGCTTAAGGGCTTTAGAACACAGGCTCATGGCACATGAGCTGTGGCACATGAGCTTAGTTGTTCTGAACCCGTGTCCCCTTCATTGGCACGATTCTTATCCATTGTACCACCTCTGTTCCAATTATGAGGAAGTCCTTATATTCTCAATATTAACAGACAAAAATATTTATGTAAAGCAGATGATCAACTTCATTTTATAACAAAATCCAGATTTTCATATACATCTTTGTTGATCTATTAATAAATGCTTAACAAAATGTACACCGCGTTCTGCTGGCGCTGGTGGTACACGGAGGAGTGTTTGCGGGTAGGAAGCCTGTCTTTACCTAATTGTGGGGTTGTATCAGATTTCTATTGCAGCATAACAAATCACCCCACACCTAGTGGCTTTAAACATTTAAACAAAAATTAAGAAGTGTCCTAGATGTTTAAACATTTACACTACAGCTTTTGTGATTTTCCACAATTCTGAGCAGGTCTGTTTGTTAACTCCTACCTTGGCTTACTCATACAGTTGTGGCAGTTGGCTGGGAGGTAGGTGCTAGGGGCATTTAAGACAATCCAGGCCTTTCTCTCAAAAACCCGGGCTTCTTCACAGCATGGCAGCCTTGGGATTGCAAGAGCAAGATGCAGTGTGTAGGCACCTATCCAGCCCCTGCTTGTATCATCACATTTGCTGATTTTCTGTCACTGTAAATCTCCTGGCTTACATATGTAATGTAAGGGTGCAGCTGCCCAGGGAAATGTATTTTAGTATGATGGAGATGAAGGATATATAGCCTTCAAGTCCCTACCTACTGACAACTGTTGGACTCAGTGCAAAAAGACACAGACGTGGCTGCAGAATTGTAAATGGGTTATCAGTCACCAGGGCAGTGATCTGCACCAGGCTGTAATCCAGCCTAGGGCGTCTGATTATTTGCTCATTGACGTAAATTCTCTGGCCCCCGCATTATATCACTGCTTTCATCAGCTTGCAGCAACATTCTCTTCAGCCCCACCAACTGCAGGCCTCTGGCACAGAGAGCTGCCTTAGGAGAGGGACTGTATGGGAGAATTTGGACAAGGGCCCTTTAAAGCATCAGGTCCAGGGCCAGAGCCTCTGATCTAAAGGGTGTGTTCTTGTTCTAGGATCTAGTTCCTCAGAACTAGAAAAAAGTTTAAACTTTTTATTGAAGCATAAAATACTCTGAATAGCCAGTCTCAACAATCTTGAGAACGAAGAACAGAGCTGAAGGTATCATGCTTCCTGACTTCAGACTATGGTACAAAGCTGTTGTAATCAAAACAATATAGAACTGGCATAAAAAACGGACACATAGATCAACAGACCAGAATACAGAGCCCAGAAATAAACCCATGAACTTATGGTCAATTAATACATAGCAAGGGAAACAGGATATGTAACACAAATGCAGAAAAGACAGTCTTTTCAATAACTGGTGCTGGGAAAACTGGAAAAGAATGAAATTAGAACATTTCTAATACTATATACAACAGTACTCTCAAAATGGATTAAAGACTTAAATGTAGGACTGAAAACCATTAAATTCCTAGAAGTAAATATAGGCAGAACACTTTGACAAAAAGAATATTTTTTTTGGAACTGTCTCCTAAGGTGAAGGAAACAAAAGCAAAAATAAACAGTTCAGTTCAGTTCAGTCACTCAGTCATGTCCGACTCTTTGCGACTCCATGAACCGCAGCACGCCAGGCCTCCCTGTCCATTACCAGCTCCCAGAGTTTACCCAAACTCATGTCCATTGAGTCGGAGATGTGATCCAACCATCTCATCCTCTGTCGTCCCCTTCTCCTCATGCCCTCAATCCCTCCCAGCATCAGGGTCTTTTCAAATAAGACAGCTCTTCGCATGAGGTGGCCAAAATACTGGAGCTTCAGCCTCAGCATCAGTCCTTCCAATGAACACCTGGGACTGATCTCCTTTAGGATGGACTGGTTGGATCTCCTTGCAGTCCAAGGGACTCTCAAATAAACAAATGAGACCTAATTCAACTTAAAAGCTTTTGCACAGCAAAGGAAACCATTGACAAAAAGACAGCCTACTGAATGGGAGAAAATATTTGCAAATGATATGACAAGTGGTTAAAATCCAACATACATAAACAAGTCAAACAACTCAACATAAAAAAAAAACCCAATTAAAAAATGGGCAGAAGATTGGAATAGACAGTTTTCCCAAAGAAGAAATACAGATGGCCAGCGGGCACCTGAAAAAATGCCCAACATTGTTAGTTATCAGATAAATGCAACTCTAAATAACAAGAGTTACCTGTGTCACCTGATGTCCATATGGCTTGTGGCTCCCATATTGGATAGCACAGTTCCAGATTCTTAAACTCTACTCATTTTAGGGTTAGAGTGTCTCTAAAAGAGTTTAGCTACTGCACATATATTGGATACTATTACCTTCACTAATGAAAACTCAATTAGGACATCCATTTTGTTAGCAAAATGTCTAATATTGATGATAAAGGGATAACTGAGGAACTTGTAGTTGCTACTTCTGGAATAGAGACTTTAATTTTTTTAATTGAAGTATAGTGATTTATAACATTGTGCTAATTTCTGCTGTACAGCAGAATGACCCAGTTATACACATATATACATTCTTTTTTAAAAAAATATCCTTTTCCATTATCCTTTATCCCAGGAAATGGGGTATAGTTCTTTGTGCTATACAGTAGGACCTTGTTGTTTATCCATTCTAAATGTAGTGGTTTGCATCTACCAACTCAAAACTCCCAGTTTATCTCTCTCCCTCCACCCAACTTTGGCAACCACAAGTCTGTTCTCTGTGTCTTTCTGTCTGTTTCTGTTTCGTAGATACATTCATTTGTGTCATATGTTACATTTCACATATAAGTAATGTCCTATGGTATTTGTCTTTCTGACTTATTTCACTTAGTATGATCATCTCTAGTTGTACCCTTGTTGCTGCAGATGACATTATTTCATCCTTTTTTTTTTTTTTGGCTGAGTAGTAGTCCACTGTAGATATGTACCACATCATTTTGTCCATTCATTTGTTGGTAGGCATTTATGTTGTTCCCATGTCTTGGTTATTATAAATAGTGCTCTTACGAATATAGGGGTACATGTATCTTTCTGAATTATAGTTTCGTCTGGGAGTGTGCCCAGGAGTGGGATTGCTGGACTATATGGTAATTCTATTTTTAGTTTTCTGAGGAAACTCCATACTGTTTTCTGCTAGTGGCTGTACCAGTTTACATTTCCACCAACAGGGTAGGAGGATCCCCTTTTCTCCATACCCTCCCCAGCATTTGTTATTTGCAGACATTTTAATAATGGCCATTCTGACTGGTGTGAGGTGGAACCTACCCGTTGTTTTGATTTGCATTTCTCTAACAATTAGTGATGTTGAGCATGTTTTCCTGTGCCCACTGGCCACTTGTCTGTCTTCTTTGAAGAAAGGTCGATTAAGGTCTCTGCCTATTTTTCAACTGGGTTGTGTGCTTTTTGTTGTTGTTGAGCTGCATGAGCTATTTGTATATTTTGGAGATTAAGCCCTTGTCTGTTGAATCATTTGTTAATATTTTCTCCTACAAAAGATGTACACTTTAAGTCAAACTGTCTTGGGTATCTCGCTAAAACTCTTTCCCATTAGCTCTTACAAAATTTTGATATGATTTGACATGATAACACCAGGGAACTAGAGGTGGTGAGGCAGAGTAATGTTTTGAGATACTCACTTGATTTGCTTGCTGAATGCTTTTTCCTCTCCTGAATTTTAATTAGGTAGCTGGGCCCCTAGTATCTTCTGCCTGAGGGGTTTTTGTGGGATCAAAACACAGAAGCTTCTTGAAGTCATTACCTCTTCCTCTTTTTCTTAATGTGCTAAAATTCTTTAAAAGGATGCTAGGGCTTACAGAAGTGAGGGGAAAGAAGAGAGTGCAGAGAAGAGGGGACATGTCCCAGGGGCCAAGAGGCAGTCAACTTGGCAGGTGGATGAGTGAAGAGTAAAGGCGGAAGCAGTGCTTCTTGTCATTGACCCAGGGAGCCAGGAGGACCCCTGCTGACAGCAGACCCCAGGAATGAGGGTCCCCACCTAATCAGAGATGCTCATGCCTTAGTGATCACCAACGTGGGTTGATAACTAGAAGGGCAATGGCAAGCTTTGATGGTGTATGTAGCTCCCAAGAACTTAGCCCAACCTAGGGTGAGAGTAAGGAGAAGGGAGCCCCAGTAATTATTGAGATTAAATAACAACTCAGTGCTACAGCACTCAGAAGCATTAATGTTTAAAGTTTTATTTATTTTTGGCTACACTGGGTGTTCATCGCTGCGCGAGGGCTTTCTCTAGTGATGGCGGTTGTGGGTTGCTCTGTAGTTGCGGTGCTCGGGCTTCTCATTGCGATGCCTTCCTTCGTGACAGAGCACGGGCTCTAGGGTATGTGAGCGCCGTAGTTGTGGCCCAGGGACTTAGTTGCCCTGGGGCATGTGGAATGTTTCCCTGCATTGACAGGTGAGTGTTTAACCCCTGGACCACCAGGAGATTTAGGCCTAAGACATGGAAGGTTTCCTGTGCTGCCATCCCATTTGCAGTGGATCACAAATGGATCAAATCCTAGTCACTCATTACTAAAATGAACTTAACACAGTCTGGAAACAGGAAGCCTGTTTGTAGCCATGGTTCTGCCTTGAGCATGCATCACTTTCCTGGGCCTTGGCCCTTCTGAGGCCCCAGGATTCTAGGGAGGTCTATAGGGCATCTTCCATATCAAGAGTGCTGGGTAGGAGCAGCAGCGCTGAGGAAATCAACCTGTCTCGAAGGACATGAGCTGCTGGAATTTCTCATTTTCCTGCAGATTTCTCTAATACTTTTGAAGTAAGACTTGAAAAGGCATGAAGAAGGTGAAGAAAACAGCTTCTTAAACTTAAACTCATCTAGAGTTAGAGGTTGGTGTGAGCCGCCATGCAGTTGCTCTGCAAGGCTCCGGATTCTGTGTCCATGAGAAGTTCCGTGGAGGGCAGCGCTCTGATTTTTTTCCTACAGGGAGTTGGCCTCTGTTGGCCAGGTCTGCCATGGAATGCCCAGGTCCCCAGGGGTGGAAATAGGTTTCCATTCTGGAAATGGCTTTTGGAGGTCCTTTCTTTCTAACTTCCAGAGCATTTTCTCTGGCTTGGGAACATTACTGGTCAGAAGCTGACTCCTAGCTCTGTTGTACAAAGATTCTTGACCTTGGGTAAACTTGCAGGACAGCCAAACTGGATGGGCAGTCAGGAATGGGAGCTCAGGGTTTACTGATATTTTTCCATTAAATGGTTCTCAAATGACAGGTACTCACTGTATTTTAGATGTATCTCAACAGAGGATGAGATGGTTGGATGGCATCATCAACTCAATGGACATGGGTTTGAGTGGACTCCAGGAGTTGATGATGGAGAGGGAGACCTGGCTTGCTGTGGTTCATGGGATCACAAAGAGTCAGACACGACTGAGCGACTGAACTGAACTTTTTACTCTTAATTTTCATAATCCAAATTAGGAAGATTTTCTGAAAAATTTTTTTACTACTTTTTTTTTTTTTTACTTCTGTCAAGTTTCTCTCTTTTCTTTTATTAAAGTATAGTTGATTTATAGTGTTGTGCTAGTTTCAGGTATACATGTATATTGTTCAATCGCTAAGTCATGTCCAACTCTTTGCAACCCTATGAACTGCAGCATACAAGCCTTCCCTGTCCTTCACTATATCTCGGAGTTTGCTCAGATTTGTGTCCATTGAGCTGATGATGCCATCTAACTATCTCATCCTCTGCCACCCTCTTCTCCTTTTGCCTTCAATCTTTCCTGGCATCTTTTCCAATGTCTTTCCAGGGTCTTTTCCAATGAGTTGGTTCTTTGTGCATCAGGTAGCCAAAGTATTGGAGCTTCAGCTTCAGCATCAGTCCTTCCAATGAATATTCAGGGTGGATTTCCTTTAGGATTGACTGGTTTGTTCTCCTTGCTGTCCGTTAAGTACATACACAACCCTACCTGGTTACATGGGCACCTTTATTATAGCTTTGGTTGTATAAAAGATGCCCTGCCAGCTTTCAATTAGTCTTCTGAGAGAATTTTTCCACATACAAATGTATTTTTGATGTATTTGTGGGGGGAGGTGAGCTCCCTGTTTTTCTGCTCCACCATCTTGATCTCCCCCTCTGAAAAATTTTGACTATCAGACTAGATATGACCTTCAATTTTGGTAAATGTCAGGGTCTTGATGACTCTTCATTATTATAACTAGATATCCTGGAATATATTTGCTTTTTTTTATTTTAGAGATTATGCTATTGTAGTCATGATAGCTAGCTAAGGATGTGTGAGGTATTACATTATGTACCAGAGGATAATAATTTTGTTTGACAGGAAATACATGTTAATAGTTATTAAGAGCTTAGTATGTTATATCCAGTATTAAGTGTTTGACTTAGAGCACTTCATTGAATGCTCCTAATACTAGGGAGATCCTTATCACACTTCATTGACAGAAAGCAGCATAGAAAGCCTACTTATCTCACCTACAATCACACGGTTCAAGTGGCAAAGTTGGGTTTAAGCTGATGCCTGTGACTTGGTGCTTATTCTTTTTCTTTCAACTCATTTACATTCTCTCTGTCTCTCTCTCATCTCTATTCTCTCTCACACACCCAGCAAGACCTATACATAGAATAACTGTGTACATACTGTATACGTGGATGAATAACAGTGTGTGCATAGTCTATACAATAATTATTAACTGCTTTAGGTGTCTGTTTACTGACACTCTTCTGTACCCAGTACTGTTTCAGGTGCCAAGTGAGAAGCAAGAAATATGACAGACAAGGTCTTTGTCATTCGTGGGAAGAGACAGGACTTAGATCAATAAGGCCACTCCAGAAAGTGTTATAAAGAAAACAGGATGCTATGACTGAGGATAAACTACTGGGAGGGGTTTAACGTGGTACTTGTGGAAAGCCTCTTTGAGAAGATGGCCTTGGATTTCAGGCCCTAAGGATGAGAGGGAATCCTTCATGCCAAGATCTGGAGAGACAGCTTTCCAGCTTGAGCAGAAGTCTTCAGGTAAGAGCAAGTGGAGTATGTTCAAGGGACAGAAAGAAGGCCAGTGCAGCTGGAGCATAATCAGCCCAAGGAGGGGTGGTTGGAAATTAAATTGGCAGGGGTAAGTGGAGACAGACCTTTGAGGGTCTGTGGCTCATGGCAGAGTAGGAGGTGAAAGGGGAAGAAGGAGGTGGTGGAGGGGAGAAGGAAGAGGCAAGTGAGGGGAGCTATGTGTGTGCTGGCCTCCCACGGGCAGGTGATGGTCAGAGGTTCTTACATATTTCTCATTTAATCCTTCCAACAACCCTGGGACATAGGAACTATCATCCATACTTCACAGAAATTACCTGTGAAATATGGACCCTGAGTATCTGTCACTTCCTGCAGTATTTCAGAGACTATTGCAGAACCCTGCAAATCCAGCTGAAATCGCTTACAATACGGTGCAAACACCTACTGGATGCTTGTGACTGATTTCACTGTTAAATTCATGTTCTTTTATTTCTCTTCATTGTTGCTTTGTTCATGGTCCTCTGAAAATAGTCACTCTTCTTTAACAGGAGAACATATGCTGTAGGTCTTTCCCTTGTCTGTTCTGTCTAGTCAGTTAACATTTATAATCAAAATATTTTCTCCTTGTCATTAACAACAATATTCTCTTCACTAAGAATCCTTGAAGTTGCCCATGCAATATGTGAGGATGGAAAGTCTTATTTTCCTCTTATTCCTTAAACCTGAGTTTATCGACTAAGTCACTGGTGAGGAATGTTTGTCGCACGTATCCACTGGGACCTGCAGCAGCAGAGCCAGGCTACGAAGCCTGGGTCTTTGTTGGTGTGTAAGGGCCCAGTGGCCACAGTTACCTGCCCAGGCTCAGCTCACCTTCATCCAAGTATAAGCCTTTTTTTTTTTTGCATTTTATATCATAAAGAATTTTGTACTAAGAGTTAAAAAAAAAAAAACCACCAAACTTGAATTAATGGTTACTTCCCTGCTACACAACTGTGGGCAAATCAAAAACCTCTGTAAGCCTCAGTTTAAATGAACCTTTCTTTCAGAATCCTTGTGAGCCTTAATGATACAGAAGTAGTATATAATTGGACCTCTGACCTCAAGTTACTGTCTTTTTTCTCTACCTTCCTTTTAGGGCAAAAATACTCAAATGTGTTATTTATCCTATTCCAACTCCAATTATCACCTCCCATTCTCTCTTGAACTCACTCCAAAATGTTCTCACCTTTCCACCAAAACCATTCTTATCAGAAGTTCCATGACTTCCTATCCAGACCCGTGGTCATTCTCAGGCTTCTTCTCAGCCACGTCTCCTCTTGAGCTCAGAACTCTAACTCCAGCTTCTCAGGTCTCCCTGGCTTTCCCAGTAAAGTACCTGTCCCTCTCGCATCCTCCAGTTAGACTCTAACCCTTTTGCATTCTTTTCTTCATGGTACTTCATTAGTTTCCTGTGGCTGCTGCAGCCAACATCACACATTGGGTGGCTTAAACGCACAGAAATTTATTCTTGCACAGTTCCAGAGCTCAGCAGTCCAAAATCATTTCCCCCAGATTGAGACAAAGTGTTGGCAGGCTTATGCACCTTCCCAAGGCTCTAGAGAATTCATTCCTTTCTTCTTCCAGCTTCTGGTGCTGCCTGCAATCCTTGGCTTGTGGTCATTTTACTATAATTTCTGCCTCTGTGGTCACGTTGCCTTCTCTTCTGTTTGTATATCTGTGTCAAATTGCCTACCACCTCCTTTTTCATAAGCGACATGCCAACTGCATATAAAACTCACTTAGATAATTCAGGATAATCTCTTATCTCAAGATCCTTATTTAATCACAGCTGCAGTCCTTTCTGGAGCAGCCGCTGTGCAGTGCTGGAGCGACTTTGAGGAGATACCCCGTGTCCAAGTTCAAAGGAGAAGCTCCAGCAAGATGGTAGGAGGGGCAAAATCGAGTTTAGAATCAAACCCCATACCCTCAGAGAGTTGATCAGAGGGCTGAAAAAAAAATCTTGTGCACACCAGGACCCAGAGACCCCACAGAGACTGAGTCAGAACTGTGTTTGGGTGTCTCCTGCGCAGGAATGGGTCAGCAGTGGACTGCCACAGGGGCAAAGGCTCTGGGTGCAGCAGGCCTGGGAGTGTCCAGGAGTCTCTGGCAGAGCCATGGGTCAGCATGGGCTGCTGCAGGGTTGGGGGCAAATGCAAAGAAATAGAGGAAAACAATAGACTGTGAAAGACTAGAGATCTCTTCAAGAAAATTAGAGATACCAAGGGAATATTTCATGCAAAGATGGGCACAATAAAGGACAGAAATGGTATGGACCTAACAGAAGCAGAAGATATTAAGAGGTAGCAAGAATACACTGAAGAACTATACAAAAAAGATCTTCATAACCCAGATAACTGCAGTGGTGTGATCACTCACCTAGAGACAGGCATCCTGGAACACGAAGTGAAATGGTGAAACAGGCCTTAGGAAGCATCACTACGGACAAAGCTAGTGGAGGTGATGGAATTCCAGTTGAGCTGTTTCAAATCCTGCAAGATGATGCTGTGAAAGTGCTGCACTCAATATGCCAGCAAATTTGGAAAACTCAGCAGTGGCCACAGGACTGGAAAAGGTCAGTTTTCATTCCAATCCCAAAGAAAGGCAATGCCAAAGAATGCTCAAACTACTGCAAAATTGCACTCATCTCACACACTAGTAAAGTAATGCTCAAAATTCTCCAAGCCAGGCTTCAACAGTCCATGAACCGTGAACTTCCAGATGTTCAAGCTGGTTTTAGAAAAGGCAGAGGAACCAGAGATCAAATTGCCAGCATCCATTGGATCATCGAAAAAGCAAGAGAGTTCCAGAAAAACATCTATTTCTGCTTTATTGACTATGCCAAAGCCTTTGACTCTGTGGATCACAATAAACTGTGGAAAATTCTTCAAGAGATGGGAATACCAGACCACCTGACCTGCCTCTTGAGAAATCTGTATTCAGGGCAGGAAGCGACAGTTAGAATCGGACATGGAACAACCGACTATTTCCAAATCAGGAAAGGAGTACGTCAAGGCTGTATACTGTCACCCTGCTTATTTAACTTATGTGCTGAATACATTATGTGAAATGCAAGGCTAGATGAAGCACAAGCTAGAATCAAGATTGCCAGGAGAAATATCACTAACCTCAGATACCCAGGTGACACCACCCTTATGGCAGAAAGTGAAGAGGAACTAAAAAGCCTCTTGATGAAAGTAAGAGTGAAAAACCTGGCTTAAAACACAACTTTCAGAAAACTAAGATCATGGCATCTGGTCCCATCACTTCATGGCAAATAGATGGGGAAACAATGGAAACAGTGGCAGACTTTATTTTTGGGGGTTCCAAAACCTCTGCAGATGGTGACTGCAGCCATGAAATTAAAAGATGCTTGCTCCTTGGAAGAAAAACTATGACCAACCTAGACAGCATTTTAAAAAGCAGAGACATGACTTTGTCAACAAAGATCCATCTAGTCCAACCTGTGGTTTTTCTAGTAGTCATGTATGGATGTGAGTTGGACCATAAAGATAGCTGAGCACTGAAGAATTGATTCTTTTGAACTGTGGTGCTGGAGAAGACTCTTGGGAGTCCCTTGGACATCAAGGAGGTAAAACCAGTCCATCCTAAAGGAAATAAGTCCTGAATAGTCATTGGAAGGACTGCTGCTAAAGCTGAAGCTCCAATATGTTGGCCACCTGATGCAATGAACTGACTCACTGGAAAAGACCCTGATGCTGGGAAAGATTGAAGGTAGGAGGAGAAGGGGATGACAGAGGTTGAGATGGTTGGATGGCATCACTGACTCAATGGACATGAATTTGAGTAAGCTCTGGGAATTGGTGATGGACAGGGAAGCCTAGCATGCTGCAGTCCATGGGGTTGCTGAGTCGGATACGACTGAGCGAGTGAACTGAGAGGTTAGCATATAGATAGCTTTAGGGGGGCATTTTTCAGCCTATTATAGTACTTAACAGTTGAATGCTCAATATTCATTAACAGTATATCTTATGTCTTTCCTTTTAGATGGTCAAACTTGTGTGGGCAGGGATTTTTGTTTTGTTTTGTATAACTTAACAGACTATGAAGAGTGTCTTTAACTTTCTCTTCTGCTAGAATTCTAGGATGGAAGAGAGAACTGAGAGTCATTTGGTTTCAGGTGGAATTTGGTACACATGAAGAATATTTTTGCCACATGTGAATGTGAGTTTTCAATTTGCTTGATTTCCCAGGAGCTAAAGAAATGTAATGCTTTATAAGCCTTTTTTAATTTGTAAGACTTGTCATGAGATTGTGTGATGCTATTCACATCTTATGCTCCTGCGAACCATATTCATCTATTGGTTTGTAAGGTAGCAATGGGATTGAACCAATTGGTGTTACATGGGTACCAGGTAATAGACATTTAATTGGGCACATGCCTGGAAGGAAACAACAAATTAAGCATTTGGGTAGAATATTTAATGTATTAAACATTCAACATGGGAGGTTAAGTAACTCAATGGGTTTTCTCTCTACTTATTTTTGTACTTGAAAATAGTTCAAGAAAGTCTTTAGAGACACAGTTCTCATTCCTATTTGCAAAGGATCATAATGCAAGAGCTTTCCCACGTATCTTATCACTGGAAAGTTAAGATGATGACATAAAGGGTTGGATCTCCAAAAAACATATGAGTGAGCTGGCAAACTAAAGTAAAGGACTTGGGGCTTCACTGGGGGTCCAGTGGCTAGGACTCTTTGCTCCCAATGCAGGGGGCCCAGGTTCAATCCCTGGTCGGGGAAATAGATCCTACACGCTGCAACTAAGACCTAATGCAACCAAATAAATATTTTAAAAAATTCTACCTTTCTCATCCCTTCCCCAGTTGATTAATAATTTGACCCAATGTGTGGAATAGTGTTTCTGTGTGTTATCTTCCTTCCTATAGAATAGAGGTTTCTAGGTAATATTCACAAAACCATTAACACAAGTGTATTTGTGATCAGGGAAACATTAACTAGAATATTCCTTCATAAATAGGAATGTTTAATATATAAAAGACAAGACTTATGAGGCAGCTTATATTCTGAGCTGCACTTATATTCTAGGGTTTTGATAGACAGAATTACCAGAGTTTCTACAAACCTTATGAGAGAGAAATAGTGTGTGGAGGACAAGTACATAGAAAATCTCCGCTGGGATTCAGGCAACCCCCATAGATTTTGTTATTAATACCTGTACATCCAAAGCCCAGTCTGTTTATTCAGTCACAAATTTGTATTGAGGGAATGCTCTGTGCCAGGTATGATGCTAGATTTGATATTGGTTGATAGTGTGTGTGCTCAGTCGTGTCCGACTCTTTGCAACGCCATGAACTGTAGCCCGCCAGGCTCCTCTGTCCATGGAGATTCTCCAGGCAAGAATACTGGAGCGGATGGCCATTTCCTACTCCAGGGGATCTTCCCAACTCTGGGATAGAAGCTGTGTCTCTTGCGTCTCCTGCTTTGACAGGTGGATTCTTTGCTACTAGTGCCACCAGATTTGGTATAAAACATAAGACACCTCCCCCAAAGAGTGTCAGGTCTATAAGAGACAAAAAGAAATAATCTTTAAGGCTTTATAATTAATATTGGTGTTGGAAGATGTCTTCTTCATATTCCGTCTCCTCCCTCCACTCCAGGCACCCTTGATGGGAGAACTTTCCAGAGCTTTATTGTAGCAGGCTGGCTGCAACAGACCTAAGTGGCTCTGTCATCCCACCTCCTGGTTTTCACACCCTAGGATAATCCTTTCCTCTTGTGTGTGGCAACACCTGTGACTGGACTGTAAACCATAGAATATGGTAAAGCAGGAGTCCCCAACCTCTGAGATCTAGTGCCTGATGAACTGAGGTACAGCTGATGTAATGATAATAGAAATAAAGTCCTCAATAGATGTAATATGTTCGAATCATCCTGAAACCATCCGCACCATTGCTGCCCCATGAAAAAATTGTCTTCCATGAAACTGATCCCCGGTGCCAAACGGTTGGAGACCGCTATAAAGGCATGGGATGTATGTGATTGTGTTTGTGTGGTTACGTAAGATTGTAACATCCATTTTTTAAATTGAAGTATAGTTGATTTACAGTGTTGTGATAGTTTCAGATGTATAGTAAAGTGGTTTGGTTACACACACTACACACACACACCTATATATAGTAGTGTGTATCTGTTAAACCCAAGCTCCTAGTTTATCCCTGCCCTGCTTTCCTTTTTGGGAAGGAAAAGACATTTTCTATGTCTGTGAGTCTATTTCTGTTTTATAAATAGGTTTATTTTTATCATTTTATTTTTAGACTCCACACAAAAGTGCTATCCTAAGATATCTGGCTTTGACTTAGTATGATGGGCTTTCCTAGTAGATCAGTTGGTAAAGAAAGAATCCGCCTACAATGCGGATGAGAAAGAGAGAGACCTTGGTTTGATTCCTGGGTCAGGAAGATCCCCTGGAGAAGGGAAAGGCTACCCACTCCAGTATTCTGGCCTGGAGAATCCCATGGACTGTATAGTCAATGGGGTCACAAAGAGTTGGACACGACTGAGAGACTTTCACTACATAGTATGATAATCTCTAGGTCCATCCATGCTGCTGCAAATGGCATTATTTCATTCTTTTTTGATGGCTGAGTAATATTTCATTGTATATATGTACCATATCTTAGTCTGTTCATCTGTTGCTGGACACTTAGTTTGCTTCCAAGTCTTGACTAATATAAATAGTGTTGCTATGAACATTGGGGTGCGTACATCTTTTCAAATTAGAATTTTCATCTTTTTCAGATATATTATAGTGTCTGTCTTATTAGAGACTCTCTCTCTCCCCCTACCCTATCACTGGCCTTGAACAAGCAAGCTGCCACAAACCTTATGACTGCAGGAATTGAATGCTTCCAATACCCATGAGCATGAGGAAATATGTACTTCCCCAGTCGAACCTCCAGAAGAGAACCCAATCCTGGCTGACACCTGGCTTATAGCCCTATGAGATCCTGAGCAGAGGACCAGCTAAGCTGTGCCAGGTGACTCCTGACTCACAGAGCTTGTGAGATATTAAAATGTGTGTTGTTTTGTGGTAACTCATTATACGGCAACAGAAAAATGGTCCAGTCTCCAAAGCCCTGGCCTGGGGCTCCCTCCCAAGTATGGCTTGGTCATAGTTTCACCATTGGACAGGGCAGCAGAAGCAAGAACCAGACCATGAAGAGGACCAAGAAGAGGAAAGGGAGGTGCCTGTGGTTTCCTTGAGGCTAAAAAGTTTATACCTGTTCAAGAGGCACTAGGAATCCTTTGGGGGTTTTAAATGAAGGAATAACAGGTTTAGATTTATAAGCTCTAATTGTCCTTTCCTTAAAAATGAAGGCGACTGATCCCTAAATTCTTTGACCTGGGGCCCTTCACCCCAATCTTTTCCTTTGCTGGTCTGTGATTAAATGCCTTTGAATGAGTCCCTTTCTGGCCCAGTCCCAATGGGGTCTCCTACAATTCCCAACCCCACTCTCTCTTCTCTCCCCAAACCACAGAGTATATTTCTGAAACTTTCTTCTGACTTTATCACTACACAACTGTTCCCCTTCAATACTTCACCAATCAAGTCCCTTCATTCCATTCTTCTTGGTTCTACTAGTTTTTAAACTGTGAAAAAGACCTTATTTCTGAAACCTTTTTTTTCTGAACCAAGTTTATTACTACTCGTCAGAGTTTAATAGATTTGTAGATGTTTGTAGATGTCCCATTGTCTCTCCTTTTTTCATGCCTTTTTGGTGATTGTTGTGGTGTTCATTCCTCCCCTCCTGCCTTCCTTCCATTCTGTATGGATTCCCCCTTCCACCTGTTCATACATTGTATCTGCTCAGCAAGCATTTCAGTAGCTTGGTGACCTAGGCATTGAGAATAAAAAAAAGTTACGATCCTGTCCTGGCCCCTAGAGGTCTAGCAGTCAAACTGAAAGAAAGATGGCATATTCACAGCTGGGCAGCTAAAGCACAGTGTGTGTCCAGCTGCCTGCAGAACATTTCCATTGGGTTATTGAGGAGCGTCAGAAACGTGGGGCTCCACTGTGTGTATGCTCAGTCACTCAGTTGTGTCTGACTCTTTGTGACCCTTTGGACTGTAGCCCGCCAGGCTCCTCTGCCCAAGGGATTCTTCAGGCAAGAATACTGGAGTGGGTTGCCATTCCCTTCTCCAGGGGTTCTTCCCAACCCAGGGACTGAACGCACATCTCCTGCATCTGCAGGTGGATTCTTTATACTGAACTATCAGGCAACCCCCTGGGGCTCCATTCTGAACTCATGATTATATCTGCCCTCCTCCCTACTGCTCCTCCTGCCAGGTCTCCTGTGGTAGCAAATAACAGCCCCATCCATTCAGTTGCTCAGAGTCTGAAACCAAGGAGGTCTTCTTGATTTCTCCTTTTCCTTCTGATCTTGTCCCTCTGTGCCCCTGTCTCTTGAGTCTGTCTGCCTCTGTCTACCCTCTGTCATACCTTCTATCATGTCACTAGACTATCACTGTGGCCTCCTGACTGGTTTTGCAGCATCCTTCTTTGGTCCTCCTCCTCCAGTCCATTCTTATCATAGAAGCAGTTATATTTCAAGGCAGTGTATTAGTCACTCAGTTGCATCTGACTCTTTGCAACCCTATGGATGGGCTGTTTCTTGCCAGGCTCCTCTGTCCAAGGGATTCTCCAGGCAGGAATGCTGGAGTAGTTTGCCATGCCCTTCTCCAGGGGATCTTCCCAACCCAGGGATCGAACTTATGTCTCCTGCACTGCAGACAGATTCTTTATCATCTGAGCCACCACACATAAACCTGGTCAGGACACCGCCCTATTTAACATCATTCCACCATACTCACTGTGCCAGGATGGAGGCCCAAGCATTGATACTCTGGCCCCTGGGTCCTTCTTTAGCCTCACTAGTCCCTGGCTTCTCTTGGCCCTCGACCTCAGCCTGTGGGTCTGGAAGACATGTGCAAGTGGTCTCTGAGTGCTATTCCCCCACCTCACGTAAGGCCTGCCCCCGATCTGCTCCTTTCAGGCCTCTTCCCAGGAAATGTTCCTGACCCCAGGACAGGATGATGTGTCCTGACTTCTGTGCTTCAGCATGTTAGTCATATGTAGCCCATGGGGTCACAAAGAGTCAGGCACGACTGAGCAACTTTCATAAAGAAGACAATTAGGTGATGCAAACACATTCCTTTTTTTTTTTTTTTTTTTAAATACCTCATGAAGTGGGCAATCTTCATTCAGAGGACCGAGAAAGGAAGTTTTTATAGAGTAAAGAAATAAGAACAAGGGGAGAAAAATAGAAACTCTCTGGCTGGGGTCACATAGTCAATCTTGTTGTGGTAAGAAGGAACAAAGTATGTATAGAGCCCAGAGTTGGCTTGGCCTTGGGGGCTGGTTGACTGGGTAGACTGTGTTTCTGTCAAGCAGTGCATTTACTGGGACACAAAAGTTATTAAAGTTTCAGTTTGCTGGTGTGGTACTTGGGAGAAGCATCTTCATTTAGGGCTAGAAGTTTTTTCAACAGTCCTTAAATAATAATTGCCAATTTTGCTTTATTCCTGCTCCCCACCTCCAGCCTAAGGACAGTACCAAAGCCTGATCTAGCTCCATTGCAGGGGAACAAGTCAGTAGGTCTAGATGATTTAATAAATGCAGGTTGTGTGGTTTTAATGCTTGAGAATTTAGGCTTCAGAACCCCAAGGCCTGGGTTAGATTTCCAACTGTAAGTGAGCTGGTCCACTGGACCTGTACTAGAGTCCTAATCCAGGCCAAGATCCTTTGTCTTGACCAGGGAGGTTCTTTTCTTTTTAGCTCAGATTCACACAGCCAAGAACAAAACTGATGCTGAGACTGGAACAGAGCAAGCTGTAAACTCAATGGTCAAAGAATGGATAAGCATGGTTGGCAAGTCAGCTTCTCAAACCAACTCTCCTTAAATGTAGGAGAGTTGAGGTAAAAGGGAGGGATTTGGAAAGAAGGGAAGAATATTCATCACTTATCTGAGAACAGGGGTGTGATTTGGACCCAGAACTGAGGCAGCACTCCTTTTCAGCCCTTGTATGGCTTTTCCAATACTTTGGCCAGCTGATGTGAACAGCTAATTCATTGGAAAAGACCCTAATGCTGAGAAAAAATTGAAGGCAGAAGAGGGTGACAGAGGATGAGATGGTTGGATGGCATCACCAATTCACTGGACATGAACTTGGGCAAACTCCGGGAGATGGTGAAGGACAGAGAAGCCTGGCGTGCTGCAGTCCATGGGGTCCCAAAAAGTCAGACACAACTTGGTGACTGAATAACAATGATGGACTTTTCCAGTTGTCATGTCAATTATCAACTGTCATGGCACCTGTGAGTGTGTATTTCAGTTCAGTTCAGTCACTCAGTCTTGTCCGACTCTTTGTGACCCCAAGGACTGCAGCACGCCAGGCCTCCCCATCCATCACTAAGTCCTGGAGTTTACTCAAGCTCATGTCCATCGAGTTGGTGATGACATCCAACCATCTCATCCTCTATCATCCCCTTCTCCTCTTGCTATCAATCTTTCCCAGCATCAGGGTCCTTTCCAGTGAGTCAGTTCTTCGCATCAGGTGGCCAAAGTATTGGAGTTTCAGCTTCAGCATCAGTCCTTCCAATGAATATTCAGGACTGATTTCCTTGAGGATGGATTGTTGGATGTCCTTGCAGTCCAAGGGACTCTCACGAGTCTTCTCCAACACCACAGTTCAAAAGAATCAATTCTTCAGCTTTCTTTATAATCCAACTCTCACATCCATACATGACTACTGGAAAACCATAGCTTTGACTAGATAGACCTTTGTTGGCAAAGTCATGTCTCTGCTTTTTAATGTGCTGTCTAGGTTGGTCATAACTTTTCTTCCAAGGAGCAAGCATCTTTTAATTTCATGGCTGCAGTCATCATCTGCAGTGATTTTGGAGCCCCCCAAAAATGAAGTCTGTCACCATTTCCATTGTTTCCCCATCTATTTGCCATGAAGTGATGGGACTGGATGCCATGATCTTAGTTTTCTGAATGTTGAGTTTTAAGCCAACTTTTTCACTCTCCTCTTTCACTTTCATCAAGAGACTTTTTAGTTCCTCTTTGTTTTCTGCCATAAGGGTGGTGTCATCTGCATATCTGATATTATTGATATTTCTCCTGGCAATCTTGATTCCAGCTTGTGCTTCATCCAGCCCAGTGTTTCTCATGATATACTCTGCATATAAGAGTGTGTATTTAGCATATGCTAATGTATTACAGTCCATTCTAAAGGAGATCAGTCCTGGGTGTTCATTGGAAGGACTGATGCTGAAGCTGAAACTCCAGTACTTTGGCCACCTCATGCAAAGAGTTGACTCATTGGAAAAGACCCTGATGCTGGGAGGGATTGGGGGCAGGAAGAGATGGGGATGACAGAAGATGAGATGGCTGGATGGCATCACCGGCTCGATGGACATGAGTTTGAGTAAACTCCAGGAGTTGATGATGGACAAGGAGGCCTGGTGTGCTGCAATTCATCGGGTCGCGGGGAGTTGGACAGGACTGAGCAACTGAACTGAAAGTATTACAGTGAGTGTATAATGAGGCTCAAAATCTGCTGGAAGTCAAACTTTCTGCAATCTTGGGCCTATGTTTTAACCACTTCCTCTTCTTCTCCTTGCAGTTCCTCCTGAAACTTGAAAAGTGAAAGTGTTAGTTGCTCAGTCTTGTCCAACTGAGTCATGTCCAACTTCTTGCAACCCCATGGACTGTAGCCCGCCAGGCTCCTCTGTCTATGGGATTCTCCAGGCAAGAATACTGGAGTGGGTTGCCATGCCCTTCTCCAGGGGACTTTCCAGACCCAGAATCGAACCTGAGTCTCCTGCATTGCAAGCAGATTCTTTACCTTCTGAGTCACTAGGGAAGCTCCCGTCTAAGTCCTGAAACTTAGGTAGGAGCAACTAGTTCCATTAAAGGGAGGGGCAGGAGTCTGATTCTGGGGCAACAGCCTTGGTGCAAAAAGGCAGAGAGAGAATGTTTCTTTCCACCTCTGAAGCTTGTTTTAAGAAAAACTCAAGACTGACTGCTGGTCAGCTTCTGCTTGGTGCTCAGCTGCAGTTGGATTCCTCTCTGCTTGGTTAAGGTCATTCGTCCTGCTTTCACGACCTTCTATCTGGTTCTTCCTTCTTTCCAGCTTTGCTTCCTTTCATTTTGAATTAAGGAACAGAGAAATAGTTCATGAACTCTTTCCAATAAAGGATACAGGTATTACAAAAGTAGAATGCAGGAAGGCCTAAAGGAAACTAGAATTACAAAAGATAATAATGCATTTAGAGCTCAGGTTCTAGAGGCAGAGGGACTGGATTTCAGTCCTAAGTCTTTGCATTTCTATCTGTGTCAACTTGGAAAGTTCTGTGGCCTTCTTTGATAGCCCATGTGTGAAATGGAGAGAGTAATTGTAGTATGAAATGGAGATAGTAATTGTACTAGTCAGGGTTCTTTGTTGCAAGCAACAGATATCAGGTGAGATTTTAAAGGGAAGGGTAACTTACAGAAGGTCATTGATGTACCTATTTCATAGACTTGTAAGCATGGGTTTAAATAACAGAGAAAAATCATTTGGCACAATATGGCATATAGAAAGTACTAGAAATACTAGCTGTTATTGTATCATCAATGTTTTATTATCATTGTTGTGAGCTATCCTAACTTTCTTCCCTATAGCTTTGTCTTAATATAAAGTTAATGCTATCCTTGATGATTTAGTACATTCTTTTGACTTTTGAGAATTGGTCTCTGGAACATATGGTTAATTATACATTTCTGGACTTAGTCAACTATGGCCAAAGGAAGTAGAGTTGTGGGGCCAACTTGGCCTCTAAACTCTTAGTTCATCTGGGGCTATAGGCAGGGAGTCAGTTCTCTGAGAAGAGCAAGCAAAACTAAATTTAATTTACCTGAACATTTAACTGCTTTCTAGGACCATGTCCCATACTATGTTAGAGAGATTTAAGGATTTCTAGCTCAGTAATCAACATCAGCTCACTGATTCTGTCACCTGTGATAACTGGGTAATTGCCTGAATCAATTCAGCATTTATTGAGCACCTACTCTATATTAGTTACTGGTTATACAGAGGTAGGGCCTGCCTCTGATGTGCCTGCTGTTTCGTGGAGGAGACAAATGATAGATTAACAGTTATAGTAAGTGTTGTGGATGTTGCAGTAGAAGCCTGTAGACCAAGTACAAAGGGCTTACAGAAGAGAATGGGATGAATTAGCCAAGGAGAGCAGCACAGGGGAAGCAACTGGAGAAGATCCCATGGTGGAGATGACATTTGATTTGGGTATTTGAGAATGCATATGAGTTTGCCAGGGCTTTTCATGTGGCGCTAGTGGTAAAGATCCTGCTTACCAGTGCAGGAAACATAAGAGACCAAGGTTCAATCCCTGGGTCCGGAAAGTCCCCTGGAGGAGGTCATAGCAACCCACTCCAGTATTCCTGCCTGGAGAATCCCATGGACGAGGAACCTGGTGGGCTATGAGGCATAGGGTCGCAAAGAGTCAGACACGACTGAAGCGACTTAACAAGCAGAAGCATCCCAGGCTGGCATACAGAATGGGCAGGGGCACAAGGACCTTCAGATCCATCCTCTGGTTTTCATTTTGCTGTGCTGAAGTTTATAAAATAGAAGAGGTGACGTGGTCAGATTGGGATTCTAAATCTAGTGGTAGAGGAGTGGATGGCTTGCAAGGGGATTCTCAGAGTCTGGAGACCAGTGAGGATGCTGTTACCCTAGTTGTGAGAGGTGCGGAGGGCTGGCCTGAGGCAGTGAAGGAGGGAATGGATCTGAAGTGGTGTCTCCAGGATCAGTGAGGCATAAATGGTGAAGGACAGGACGAACACCTCCCTTGCTTGCTTGGGTGGATGGTGTGCCGTTCTCGGGTAAAGGATTAAAGAAGGGAGAGCTGTCTGGAAGGGTGGGTACTGCGTGCATCCCAACATGGTGTTGAAGAGCTAGGGGAGCATCCAGGTGAGAAGTCCGTGGGCATATAGGGATCTGAGGTCAGGAGAGAAGTTTGTTCGAGGCTGCTTGGCAGGGGCCCAGGTCTGGAACCAGCCCTACAAGGAAGAGCAATGGCTCCCCCTGGACCCTAAACTCATCCTGAGCCTCTGAGTCTGTTTCTGCCTGGTGTCCTGGCTTTTTCTAGCTGGTCACCTACCCCAGGCCTGCAGTGCTGTCCGGCACACCCATCTCCACGTTAGCCCCTGCCTTGCTACCCTGTTCATGTTCTCTGTGTTGGCTGCCTGCAGCTTCCCTGGATTTCTGAGTTGACTACCCAACTTTAAAGAGGCCAGACTATTGCCTGTGGTTGTCTGAACTGTATTGCCTTTGGTCTTTGGAGACCCCCTAGGAAGCCATGGTCTGTCTGTGCAAAGACCCCCCACCCCGCTCCTGCTCAGTGGGAGATTTCACCCAGTGCCTGCGATCAAGTCCCTGTCGCTGACGTTCACCTTGCCTTGTCCTGCAGAAACCAGAAAGCAATTTGACTTTAAATAAACAGGTATATCAGTATGTCCCAAGCTCTCAGTAGTCAGGCAGGTTGCGGGTTTGCTACATCATTTAAAGGGGAGAAGGTGGCCTTTAGAATTGCAACATTGCTCATCTTTCAGAGGCAAGTGGAGGTGGGAAGTCGCAGTAAATCAAACATGTAGGTGTTGCCCCCAAGTGGCACGAAGTAGATTAGGTTCCAAGGATCACTTTCTAGGAATGGCACCTTAAAGACTTGATGGAGGTGGTATTTTAAAAAATGACATCGGCAAAGCCCTCGATTTGTAAACTGGGGAACTCATCTACAATTGTTTTGGATTTGGCAGAGGCAAAATCCTGCTACCCCCGCCCTAGCACATATACTGAACCCCGACCTGCCCCACTCCGAGTCTCCCTCAGCTGAGTCTGGAGGGGTTGGCTGGCTCTTACCTTGACCACCATGGACACACGAGGGCCACCTTTACGTTTCCTCCTCCCATGATGGTGCTTTTCTGAGGGGTTCTTGAGACCTTCCTTTTCCTTGCTCTCTTGGGGAGTTCACTCCTGGAAGATAGAGTGCTAGACTGAGACAGGAGAGTTTCTGGTCTAAGTTCGGCCACAACTAAGTTGTGTGACCTTGTGCAAGTCCTTTGACCTCTGGGTCCCTGGTTTCTTTATTCACACAGTCAGGGAAGTCACTGAAACCCCTGGGCAAGACAGTGCACCTCTCAAGTGGCTCTGTCATCCCGTCCATTGCACCCCCTCCTCCCACTCCTTCCCTCGTTTCTGAGGGTAACCTGAAGCTGGCCTACAGCTCCTGCTGTCCGGGCAGCCAGGTCTCATATATGCTGTTGAGTCCCTCCCTCATGCCCCACCTTCATCTTACTAGATCTGGGACAGAGGTGTGACCCAAGAGCAATCACTTCCTAAGCCGGCCTTGCAGCTTAGGCTTAAAGTAGATGAACTGGATTCATCTCTTTCTGGGGGGAAATTTGAACAAAGGCCCTCCCTCCCACAAAAGTATTTTTCAGTTAGCAGTAAGACTCAACTGAACTTATTTTCTATCCTTGAATGTTCTTGGAGATTTAATGTGCCATCCGTGTAATGATTTTGCTCTCCTGGGACACAGACTCTTGAGCAGGCTATAGCAGTGAAGGGAGAAAGAGTCTCTCCGGAGCTGTCAATATTTAGCGGGAGAAGCAGACAAAGTGGCCCACTTTCAGCCTCTGCCCACTTCAGGACCGTCTTCTCCTGGATTAGAGGAAGAGGGAGCTGGTTTCCTATCTGCTCCTGACTTCCCCACACTGCTCTGTCTTCTGTAGGGTGTGCTCAGAAAATTCGAGTGCCAACTCTGAAAGTGAAAGTGTTAGTCACTCAGTCAAACCATGGACTGTGACGCCATGGACTGTAGTCCGCCAGGCTCCTCTGTCCATGGAATTCTCCAGGCAAGAATACTGGTGTGGGATGCCATTCCTGTCTCCAGGGGATCTTCCTGACCCAGGGATTGAACCTGAGTCTCCCGTATTGCAGGCAGATTCTTTACCATCTGCGCCACCAGGGAACTCCCTAAAACTGCCATTTATTGGAGTGAAATTGAACAAATAACCTCTAGATGTCAGTTATTGTGTCTGAAAGATGGAATGACAGCCATATTTATTTCATAAGTGTGGTGTGAGAATTACGTGAGCACTGCATGTCTCTCTACTGTTTGTCTCAGGTTTTCGATGTGAACACGTGCCCGAGAGGGCAATCAGTCTTCCTCACCTCCACACTGTTTCAATGAGTGTTTTCTAATTGTGATCAGTTAAACAATTTGGAACGGAAACCAAGGAACAGTAGGACCAGGAGCCTGCCCAAACTCTCATAGCCCATCTATGACAGGAACAGACACAGAATTTGCTTTCTTTGGCTCTTGGCTTAGTTTCTTACTCTTCACATTGTATTGCCTCTGTGTATGGGCATGTGTGTGTATATTCATGCATAGATGTGTATGCATTAGTGTATGAGTGTGTGTGTGTATGTATTGATTTAAACTTCCATAAATAAATAACTAGCCCCCAGCTGATAAAATCTGCTACAGCTCAATGGAAGAGAAACATCTTAAAAGTCAGGTGAGAGTTTCCAAGGGAAGAAGACAGGTTCAGATAGGATAAGTTCCTAGCCCTGACAGCTTTTAGTCTTTTCTATCTTTAGGAGCAAAGAGGCAAATAAATAATAAATAAATAAAATTCACAGTAACCTGAGAATTACCTCACACTGTGTTTTGAAAGGAAAAAAAAAAAAGATGAGTTGAGCTAGCAGATCTATCTCACGATGATTTAACAGGTGAGAGGGAGTGAGCACCAATTGTTTTATGTCTCAGGCTATTAGGTACCGTACAACGCGACAGATCCATTCTAATTTATACAGTTGTTCAGCAAAACTTTTGTGGGTTTTTAAATTGACTGTAATGTTTAGCAATTGGAATATAAATTTATTCAAGCCTCTTATTTGGTCGCCTCAATGGCGCATTACAAAGTATTTTATAGTGTCTGATCTGCTTAAATTTTACAACCAGCTTCCGTGGTTCCACACTTGGTACAGCTAGTGCTGATCATGGGGCTGGCTGTTCCTGCCTCCCACTGGCCCCAAAACTGCTCCCAGGGGCTGGCGAGGGGCTCTCCAGGTGGGACAGCCCTTTTTTTAGTTCTCTCCTTTTCTGGGGTTTGCCATCTGTGTTTAAAGAAACAGATACTAGTTTGAAAGTGAAAGTGTTAGTCACTCAGTCGCGTCCAATTCTTTGAGATCCCATGGACTGTAGCTTGCCAGTCTCCTCTGTCCTTGGAGTTCTCCAGGCAACAATACTGGAGTAGGTGGTTGTTCCCTTTTTCAGGGAATCTTCCCAACCCAGGGGTCAAACCCGAGTCTCCTACATTGCAGGCAGATTCTTTACTGTCTGAGCCACCAGGCAAGTTTGATGTCATCCTAACTGGGACTTAGTCCTGGCTAAGATGAGCAAATACTAAATTCCCAGGCTTCTTCCTCTCGTGGTTTCCTCGTTAATGATTGGACTTCTTTGCATAGGGATTTATAGCCAGTCTTCACTGTCCCATAAGGTGCTATGTGCTTTGTGATCTGGCTTCTCCAGAAATCCTACTATTGAAATGACTTTTTCAAAGATCTGCAATAGACTCTGTTTTCAGACTGAAGCACCTCTGTTTTCTGGCTGTCGCGGTTGTTTAGTTGCTAAGCCATGTCCGATTCTGCAACCCCATGGATTGTAGCCCACCAGGCTCCTTTGTCAGTGGAATTTCCCAGGCGAGAATACTGGAGTGGTTGCCTGTAGTACCTTATATTGAACACACTTGTTTTTGGATAATTTCTCCCTTAATCAACCTGATGGTATGTGTCCTGCATTCCTTATCCTTCCCTGCACCTCACCTTCCCACACGTGTCTGTAAAGAGCCAGCTCTCATCATTCTACGCAGTGGTGGGCAAAGGTCAAGGCTGTATATCTGAAGCCTTCTCTGTACACTTTCCCCCACCCACTTCTTTCTCTGAACTTTGCATTTTCTTTTTTTTAATGCTAATGATCACATTTTACTTTGTACTTAAGGCATAGCTGAGGACTCCTTTCCCATGACTGGAAATTCTTGGAGGGCATAGACTGATACAGCTTTGAAATTCCCATGGCACCTGGGACACTAGAGCTGCTCAAGTGAACACACTTGCAAATGTCTTTTTTGAGATGAGAAGGAGGAGGCTTTTTGGAAGTGAGGGCAAAGAAAATGAAGTGAAATGAGGCTGCGAAGATGATAGGAAAGGGCTAGATGAAGAAGGGGCTTTACAATTCTTTGGGGAGTCTGGATTTTACCCAAAGAACTGTAATTGATGCAGGGTTTCAAATGTGGGAAATGACGTGGTAAGGTCAGCATTCAAAACTCTTTCCGACTGAGAGACAGGCAAGAAGGGAGAGAGGCAGGCAAAAGGTGATGATTTTGACAAAGGAAGTGAGAAAAAGGGAATAAATAATTCCAGTAGGGACAATGGAAAGGAATCACGGTTGATTGGATGTGGAGGATAAAGAGAAGGACAGGATGAAGAGTTCTTGCCAAACTTCTGACTTGAATAGCTGGCTGCCTGGGGGTGTGGATGTCCTAACGAGAGACTGAGGAAGCAGGTTCATCTTTGGGGGTGTAGGTGGAAGGGGCAGGTAGGGGAGAAGGAATTCCACTGGGGACCCTTTGAGCTTGGTGCACCTATGAGATATTCAGGTGGAGATGTAGACAGGACTAAAACTGAACATTATGGATGTGAAGACGGCTGCTGGTACTTGAGACCAGATAAGAGCATCTAAGAAGGGAGTAGAATAAGAAGAGGGCCTGAGACAGAGTCTGGAAAATGCCAGCCTCTGGGCTGGAAGAGAGAAAGCAGAGTCAGCCACGAACAGTGAGGAAGAGTCTGGGGTTACGAGCCCAAGTTTCAGCAGGGTTGAAGAGCATCACCTGAGTTGCATGCTATGGAGCAGTCAAGTAGGAAGAGAAGTTTTGCTGCAAAGCGGAGAGAAATCAAGGGCCTCAAAGGACATGGGAGTTGTGTGTGTGGCGGGGGGGGGTTTGGTTTTGTTTATGTATGTTTGTTTTAAGGCAGAAGAGACCAGAGCTCGCTTCAGTGTGGGAACGGAAGGGGCCGGGGATGGGGAGAGGACGATGCACTAGTCAGGTGTGATGAATGGTGATGCAGAGCACCAGGTTGCTGAGGAGGTGGAGGGATGTCACCTCCAAGCTGCAGACTGAGGACTGGCCTCAGGTCTGAGGAGAAAGCCTCTTTGTTTACAAGAGGAAAGGAAGAGGGGATGATGGTGACAGTGGGAAGGCAAGGTGTTCTTGAGAAGGTTTTACTTCCTCTGTGGCATAAGTGAAGTGTTAGTCGCTCAGTCATGCATAACTCTTTGCAACCCCATGGACTTCAGCCCACCAGGCCCCTCTGTCCTTGGGATTTTCCAGGCAAGAATACTGGAGTGGGTAGCTATTTCCTTCTCCAGGGGATCTTCCCGTCCCAGGGACCAAACCCAGGTCTCCTATACTGCAGGAAGATTCTTTACCGACTGAACTATGTGTGCGGCTAAAACTCTAGTATTATGAATAATGACAGTTACCACAGCTTAACTGCTATGAGTCCTGACTGTTAACCATGCTAAGGTAACTATGCCGTGTACCTGTGTTAAACTGTGCTAGCTACCCGTCATCAGTAATGCATTTCACCCTCACAACCAACCTATCAAGTCGATTCTCTTTTATAGATGAGGAAACTAGGGTTCATAGACTAGTGACTTGCGCAGTGTCACAATTGGTAGGTAATAGCCAGGACTTGAACTCTGATCAGATTCCCAAACCCCTGCTATTGCTTATTACTACAGCAATTGGCTGTTAACGATTACAAATCATCATTAGGGGCCAGCATTTTTTTTTTTAATTGTGCTATATCATGCCGGTGAAAAGTTTGCAGTATACCAAAGAAGGCTTTTCTTTTTAAGACCTAGGGTTATTTGAACTGTGTGCAGCTTTATAACACTGGGAATGAATGCAACTGACCAGAGGGAAACCTCTTCCCACACATGGTACTGGGAGATGCAGTCACCATATCATAGTATGCAAATCCCTTCTCTGCTTTCCTGTCTGAACAGGAGGCAGAAAATACTCATCAGCCCTGGGCAGTTAACCAAGCATGACCCCTCAGGTTTCTTCCTCAGGGGCTGTTGGGACTTCTGTTGTGATTGTTCAGGGCACATTCTGCCCCCTTGTGGCCAAGGTCTCCCACGCTCTGCGGGGCTACCCGCCCAAGCCCCTGCAGGGCAGTGTTGCCGGAGCTGTCTAGCACCTTATGGTCTCAGTCCAAAGCATTCATTCTCTTGCATGAATTTCTGAGTTGTTTTCATTCAGTCCTTTCCCTCTCCATCCCCGGCAGTCATGTGGGCTTTGACGATCTGGGCTTCAGGCGCAGTGGAGGTACCTACCCACCAAACCGTTAGTTTTCTTCCCCTGGGGATAGAATGTCACCTGCCTCCGGACTTCATTGCCAAGAGTGTGAAAATGGCCTGGAATATTGTGGTTGTCCAGCAAATAGACGCTGGGTATCTCTCTTTGGCCTAACTCCCTTATTTCTGGGAAGATCTTCTGAGAATAAGTGAGGGCAATCTCTATGACAGTGGTTAAGCAGTGTTGCCCTGTTGCCGTCTGGGTTTTGGTCCACACCCCACGGACAATAAGCTTTTATGAGGTGAGAGATCTTGCTTGTGTTTCCATTGCTCAACACATAAGCCATTCAGTAAATCTTTGTTGAATGAAAAAAAATTGATTTGTGGGTCTTAATGCCAAGGATCTCAGGCCATTTTTTAGGCTGACTGAGTTTTGAGAACTCTTGCTTTAGAAGTTCTACTTACTAGGAATCAAGCCATAAATAGAATCTAATTTGGGCCTTATCTTTGCTCTCTCTAATTCACTTCGTATCTGGTGACTTTTGACCTTAGCTGGAAAACAGAAATCGTGACCTGCTGCCAGACACTTTGTGAGAAGGGCTAGTACGTGTATCTGTAGAACAGGTCTGATGTGATGTGTGAGGCTTTTCTGAAGGCCTTGAACTTGGTTTATGGTTAAGCGGATTACTACAGAAAAGATAGTATCTCACTTGCTAACTGTATGCTTGGAATCTTTCCAAATCAACAGTGTCATTAAAAATATATTAATACATTTAAAAATTATTTATTTTTTAATTAGAAATGGCCCCTTTTGTCTCCTGACACTTCTTGTTGAGCCAGTGTCTTTTTGTGTGTGTGTATGCGGGAGACCCGGGTTTGATCCCCGGGTCAGAAAGATCCCCTGGAGAAGGAAATGGCAACCCACTCCAGTATTCTTGCCTGGAGAATCCCACGGAGGGAGAAGCCTGGTAGGCTACAATCTACGGGGTCGCAAGGAGTCGGACACGACTGAGCTACTTCACTCACTCACTCATGTTAGTTTATTTTTTAAAGTTTCTATTGAATTTGCTACAACATTGCTTCTGTTTCATGTTTTGCTTTTTTGGCTGTGAGGCATGAGGGATCTCAGCTCCCCTGCCAGGGATTGAACCTGCGCCCCCTACATTCAAAGGAGAAGTCTTAACCACGGGATGGCTAGGGAAGTCCCAAGCCAGTGTTTTTTAAAGTTTCCAAATGAACTCGTGGATGGGATCTGATTCACTCTAGTTCCAAGAAAGCGGCTGCTGCTCTAATGTTCCTGTTTCTTTTGTCCTTCTTGGGGTAGGGGTATCAGTTTTACAGACACAGGGAAGAAAGCCCAGGCTTTCCTCTGGGCTTCTGTTGCAGTATGCTTCTACAGAACTTAGTTTCCAAGGAAAACCACTTAGGTGACCCGCAGTTTGGGGGCAGATGCCTCAATCGTTTCCATGACTCCTGCCTCAAATGATCATTTTAATGTTTAAGTTCCAGGAACTCTTAATTTAGGGGGGAAAAAAAATACTCTTCTCTCTCATGAATTAAAACAAAAACAAAGAAGCCAGTCTGGTCAGAACACTGAAGTGACGCAGGAGGGTAAAGTCTGAACGGCATGACCCTGGTGCGGATATTTGTTCCTCTATCTGGGCAGTGTTAACAACAATATTTATTGAACATTTATTACATGCCAGGCTAATCTTATCACAGACCATGCATCTAATATGATCTTCAGAACAGCAGCTGCGTGTGGGGACGTGGCTTCCATTTTACAAAGCGAGGCTCTGCGTACACAGCCAATGAGTGACTTGATAAGGATCATACAGTCAGGAAGTAAGTGAGCTAGGATTCCAACCCAGACTCACTTGACTCACTTTCTTAGAAGTGGACCCCCGGTAGCTACTGCGTGCTGAGGATCCTCCCTAGAAAGGTGTTAATGTTGTGCCAGCTCTGGGGCTCTGGAGCCCATGGAAACGGATCCTCCAACAGTGTGGTCTTTGTAATACAATCAATACCTCCTTTGACTTGGCAGTGTTAGGTCTTGATTTCTCCCCACCCAAAGTCAGATTCAGTCTCGGTCTAAAGATTTAGTTTTATTTTATAGAAATTCATTCGATGTCTCCATTGTCTCTGAGTGGTCCTGCTGCATTTCTTTGTTCCCCTAACTTTTTGTTTTTTTTCCTCTTTTTTTCTTTCCTTATAAAGGGTATTCTCTTTCAATCTTTCTGGGTGATTTGGCACTATTTCTTCATTAGTGCAAAGGGCTTCTCCTTTCAGACAATCAATATATCACAGACTGAGGGGAGGGTTGGAGGCAGGCCCAGGGAGGGATGACAGAAAGCCTGGGGAATGGGTTGAAGTGATGGCTGAACACCATCCAGCAAGGCAGGAGGAGGGACAGAAAAAGAGCCGGAAGTACCAGGGAGAAGGGTGGGGGGTGGAGGGGCAGGTGCCTGGAAAAGTGCCAGGAATGAGGCAGAAACAAAATGGTTTTTGTGAAAACATCGTTGCTCACATTAACCCCAAAGCTCTTTCCCATTGAGAAGAAAACAGTGAGAAGTTAAATCCCTCATTGCTAGAGTGTGGAGTGAGGTCCAGAAGCTTGCTGATCTGGGCTGCTGGTGGCTTGGTGAAGCCACACAGGGGAGGAGAGAAGTAGCCAGTTTTTCTTCGAAGCAAGAGGAGCTTATCTATTTGATGGTTGTCACTGCCTTGGCCACGTGTTAGGGGCCGAGCCTCCTCTGTGATTTCTCCAAGGATACAACTCTGCCTCGGGTGCTTTCAATAGAAAATCTCCCTATGTGAGGTGACCTTCTCAAGGGTAATTTCATGTGATCCGTGGGGATTTTGAGCTGATTGTGGGATCTCTGTATTGTAACCTGTTGACTCTTTTTCCTGAAAGAACACAGTAGAAGAAGTAAGCATTGCCAGGGCAGGGGTGTAAAAACTTCCTGTCACCTCTTGTTTCTAGTCTTTTGAGCAGTAATGACAGAATCTGGGCACAGTACTGATGGAGCAGAGAGTCTTGTTTCTGGAAGATTTCTCTTCAGCAAAAGCAGAAAATGCTGGGACTTCCCTGGTTGCTTAATGGCTAAGACTTCAAGCTCTCAATGCAGGGGGCCCAGGTTCAATCCCTGGTCAGGGAACTGGATCCCATATGCTGCGACTAAGAGTTCCACGCCACAATTAAAAATCCCAAATGCCACAAATAAAGACCCTACGTACCACAACTGAGATCTGGTGCAGCCAAATAAATAATTTTTTTAAAAGGCAGAAAATCCTATTCAATAAACCCAACATAAGTAAACCAAATCTTGCAAAAGAATACAAAGTCAGATTCTTGGTGGGAGAATTCTAAGATGACCCCTGATGACCATGCCAATGTGTAACCCTCTCCCCTTGAGTGTGGGCAGAAAGGTAACTTACTTTTAACCAACAATACACAGCAAAGATGATGGACTATCACTCCCATGATCCTGTTACCTTATATGGCAAAGGTGAAGGGATTTAACGGACATAATTAAAGTCCCCGATTGGTTGACTTGAATCAAAAGGGAGCTATTCAAAGTGGGCATAGCAATTAGGTGAGCCCTTAAAAATGAGTCTAAACATCAGAGACAGTAGTCAGATTGTCTTGCTGGTCTTGAAAAAGCAAACTGCTGTATCAGAGACAGGGTGACATGGCAAGTCACCTGTGGCTGGCCTCTAGGAGCTGAGGTTCACAGTCTTACATCCATAAAGAACTTGATTCTACTGACAACCAATGAGCTTGAAAAGGAGCCCACAGTTCTGACGAGATTGCAGCCCTGGCTGACATCTCTATTTCAGCCTGATGAGACCCTGGACAGAGGACCCAGCTAACCCACAATTGGTCTCCTGATACGTGGAGTACTGAGATGATACAGCTGTGTTATTTTAGGCAGCTAAATAAGTGCTCATTTCTTAGGCAGAAATAACAAATACAGGTACTTTTTTTTTTTTTTTAATAAAATATCAACAAGACTTCCAGATGCTGTCTACTTCAAGACTTTATTGTCACTAACCTAAATTGGAGCCATAATTATTCTCTCCTTCCATCACTACCGACCTGCCATGACTCTCTGGAAACTACTTCTCAGGAAGTTCTGTCATTAAGGGCTTCCTGTGAGTTTGCTTCTGGGGGCTGCCGGAAGAGAAATAAAACAAAGAGATGCTTTCCTTCTGGGTCTTGTCCTGTGAGATGATGGTATGCAAATTCCCACGTTCACTGCGCACAACTCTCCGGTAGGCTTTTGAGCTGTCTCAGCAGTGTCTGGTGAGGGAGCCAGCAAGGGAAGGTACTTTTGAGACCGCGGGCTCTCTCCGGTATGTAAATCACCCAGCAATATGCAAACGACTTCCTAGGTCTGCAGTCCTGTTGTCCTCCTGGCCTTCAGAGACGTGAGACGTTGCCTGGGAGTTAAAAAGCCTCTCATATTTCGCTGCCCTTTTAGCCCATTTTCATTGGGACCTTCTCAAGGGCACGGAAAAGACTATTTTGTATTTTAAAGTATAGAATTTAGTATAAAGGTATAAAGGTTATTAGTATAAAGGCATTCCCAGTATAAAGGCTGGGAATGCCAAGACACAGTGCTGAGTTGGCTGTGTATTTCATTGCACTGGACTGGTCTGTACTGGAGTTGTTTACAGAGCTGAACTTGCAATCAATACGGCAGCCTCACTTTACTCACCTTGGCGTTTACCAGGCTCCACACTCTGCACTGGGGTGTTTGTTCAGTGAATAAGTTATCCTCTTTTACAGAGAAAGAAAATAGAGGCCATTAGGGATTAAAACTCTTGCCCAAGGTCACACAGCTTGTTAGTGGCCAAGCTGGTCCTGGAACCTCAGCCTTCTGACTTCCCGTGGCTTTCTTTCCTCCCCACCTCCCACAAGCCTAATGTGCTGGTGAGGAGGTGGAAGGAGAAAGAGGACCGTGTCTTCTGCCCAAGGACTTGAGCCTGTGGGCAGCGGCATCCACATTCCACCCCAGCCGCCGTCTCCACGGCCACCCTGGCCTCCATCAGGCAGCTCCTCGCTCCATTTCCGTGTCGTGCGCACGTTTCCTGACGGCCTCCCTGCCCAATTCCCTCCAGTGCAGTTTTCAGCTTCACACTTCATGAATTTTATTCACAATCGATAAATAAACCTATTATCATCAGGGTTTTGTATTCTCATCATATATCGTCATCTGTCATAAACCGTCGCATGCAGGAGTCCGGTTCATTTAGAACCGGACTGAATTTATTTCTGAGTCAGTGACTGAGAGACAGACCCAAAGTGCATAGTCCAAGAATTCAGTTTTTGCTCCCTAACAGAATGTCTAACGATAAAAATCGTATTTAGACATTATTATATTTGAGATTCATGCCGGGGGAGAAAAAAGTCATTACCTTGTCAGGTTCTCTGTACTTATTAGAAGCGACAAAGTGTTTTGTTTTTCTATTCAAATAGGGTGGATCTGATGGAAAAGCGATTTTTCATTAAGGTGTGTTTTTAAAATGCGGTGGCTTCTGGCCATCTCTGTCAGTTTGTGGGGGCAGCTGATTGCAATATAGTTGGAGATTGCCAGATAAGTCAGAGTCACAGCTATGTATCAAAGTATCCTTTGTGAGATAAGCTAAATAATACTGGGGGTCTAATTAGGGCCCGCATTTCTTGGTTCCCGCTGCAGTCCTTGGGAGAGTGGCATGTATTGCTTGACAGACTCCCGAGTCAGAGAGACAAACACTGGGATGGTTTACAGTCCAGGAATTTTCATTGAAGGATTAACATCAGGATTCTAAATCACAGTCAATGGTTCTTAAACAACCCTTGGACAAGTAGTACTGAACTCTGTTGCTTCCCAGGCCATCCCGCATTGAAGTACTGATAAATAACAGTGATATTTATGATATCCTGGCGTGAAACTGACATTCTGGGCTGGTGGCCATGAGCCCCAAGGATGAATGTCAGGCGTCCTGTGACCGTTCATGAGCTGGTTGGGAAGCTGTGCTCAGAGAAGGAATGCTGTGCAAGCTTGGCTTGTTTAGGTCTTACATGTTCTGAGTTTTCTTGTGTCCCATTTTCAATATAAAACAAATGTCTTTCAAAGTGGCAGGCTCTGTCTCCCCGAGAACCTTCACAGAGCCAGCGTGTGTAGGTCTGTTCTGCTGGTCTGGAGAGGCTGCTCTGTTTGGTAAAATCCAAATCAAAACAGAGGAAAAGGCAGTACCCCTTCCATCCAATTCAGTGGGGGAATCTCATCTTCTAAGCAGCCTGACGCTCCCATGGAGGCAGCCCAGGACATCAAATATATCAGGGTTCTATGAATAACTGACTGTTAAGAGAGGTGTTGACTATCTTATTCCTTTGACGTAGACTGTAATTAACATTTATTTAGAACGTCTGTGTTGAGAACTTGTGAAATGCCTTATGAGATTTACCTCTCTTGAAGCTCCCAATGACGAGTGAATGAAGACCTTTGCTTTCCCCAGTTTTACAGAGGAAGGAACGGAGGCTTTGAGAAGTTAAGCAACTAAGCTAGAAATGGTTAGGATTAAAACTCAAGTCAGACTCCAAAGCTTCCCAGATGGCGCTAATGGTAAAGAATTTACCTGCCAATGCAGAAGACATAAGAGATATGGGTTCAATCCCTGGATCAGGAAGATGGCCTAGAGGAGGGCATAGCAACCCACTCCAGTGTTCTTGCCTGGAGAATCTCAGAGACAGAGGAGCCTGGTGGGCTACAGTCCATGGGGTCACAAAGAGTTCGACACAAAAGAAGTGATTTAGTGCTCACTTCAGCAGCACATATACTAAAATTGGAACGATACAGAGGTTAGCATGGTCCCTGCACAAGGATGACACGCAAATTCGTGAAGTGTTCCATATTTTTAAGGAAGCTATGGTACATATACACTATGGAATATTACTCAGCCATTAAAAAAAATTCATCTGAATCAGTTCTAATGAGATGGATGAAACTGGAGCCCATTATACAGAGTGAAGTAAGCCAGAAAGATAAAGACCAATACAGTATACTAACACATATATATGGAATTTTAAAAGATGGTACAATAACCCTGTATGCGAAACAGAAAAAGAGACACAGATGTACAGAACAGACTTTTGGGCTCTGTGGGAGAAGGCGAGGGTGGGATGTTCTGAGAGAATAGCACTGAAACATGTATATTATCAAGGGTGAAACAGATCACCAGTCCAGGTTGGATGCATGAGACAAGTGCTCGGGGCTGGTGCACTGGGAAGACCCAGAGGGATGGGATGGGGAGGAAGGTGGGAGGGGGGATCAGGATGGGGAACACATGTAAATCCATGGCTGATTCATGTCAATGTATGGCAAAAACCACTACAATATTGCAAAGTAATTAGCCTCCAACTAATAAAAATAAATGGAGAAAAAAAAAAGAAGTGATTTAGCAAAAAAGAAAACCCTAGGCTTCCTTTCTGTAAGCAAGAAGGAGGGGATGAGGAGGATCTGGGCCTCAGGAATTGCTTTTCCACCTGAGTCTGAAGCCCAGCTCCAGCGGTTACTAGTGGTGGCCTTGGACAAGTTCCTTAACTTCTTTATGCTTTGGTTTCCTCATCTATGAAGTTGTAATCACAAGAATATCAACCTTTGAGGGTTGTTATGAAGCTTGAATAAGGTAGTCCAGATACAGCTCTTTTCTAAAACAGAGAGGGGGTGCATTTTAACCCTGAGGCTTTGTAGCAAGATTGAAAAGGATTTGAGGGGAGGATAAGAATGTCTACTTGGAATCTGCCAATTTGTATGGTATATCTTCTCATTGCTCTCTCCAATAGTCTTCCTGATTTTGGAAATAAAAAACAGAAAAGATAAAAATAATTATGTACATTTTCACCACACCTATCAATGTTAGTGATCTGACTTACTTGCTTCTAGTTATTTTGGAAAGGCTTGGGGGTGGGGGTGGCTCGGAAGGAGGAAAAGATATCATTTCTGTTTCTTATAATATTATAGGCTCTTAACAAAGAACTCAACAGGGCAGAAAATACGAGGATAAAATTTAAATCATCCCAAATTCTACTTTCTAGATGTTACTGTTCTTTAGTAGGCAAACTGCAAATATTTCTCTGTGTGTGTATGTGAGAGAGAGAGAGAAAAAGGTAAAAATTTTAGTAACTGTGAAGTTAGGTAATAGATATATGATGGTTTACTTTTGGGGTTGTTTGAAAATTTACAGAAAATGTTAAAAAAAAAAACCCAACTTTAAAAATTGGAATCATGGTATAAAGAAATACTTAGTTTAAGTTTACTGACTTTAATAGAAGAAAAATACACAAGTAAAACTAAAAGAATGTTGAATAATAACTTTTTTCTATCACAAGAGATAGTGTTTTATTTTTTTTAATGAGATAACATTGGTTTCTAACATCATCAACAACATTATGTTTCTACTTCTATATACACTACAGCATACTCATCACCAATTTCTCACGATATAGTTAACCCCCTTTACCCATTTCACCTTCCCGCACCCCTCTTCCCTTCTGGTAACCACTAACCTGTTCTCTCTGTGTTTTCTTTGGTTTGGTTTGCTTGTTTATTTTTTATATTCCACATGTAAATGAAATCATATAATACTTGTCTGATTTATTTCAGTTAGCATAATACCCTTAAAGGTCCATCCATGTTGTTGCAAATGGCAAGATTCTATCTTTTTAGTGGCTGAGTAGTATTCCATTTTGTGTGTATGTATGTGTATATTTATTTATTTAAAATTTATCTTTTTGGCCATTTCATGAAGCTTGTGGGATCTTAGTTCTCTAACCAGGGATTGAACCTGGGCCCCCTGAAGTGAAAGGATCAAGCCCTAATCTCTGGACCACCACCTGTATGTGTATATTCATAGACCACATTTTCTTCATCCATTCATCTGTTGATGAACACTTAGATTGTTTCCAGAGGAGGTACTATTTACTAAAAGGTCCTTCTAAGGTTTAAAAATAATTAAGGCAAGCCTTCAATTGTGTGGAATCATAGTTATTTAACTAGGGTTTCATTGTAGATGGTATCTACCTCTGCAGGATGAGGACATTGCCACTCCTATTCTTCTCTTCATCTCTTCTCCTGTACCTCTCGGATTTCGTTATATTATTTTTTATAGCACAGGCTTACAACAGTCACATTATCTTAAGTAGTCCTAATTTCTGTAGTGGTACTGAATCAATTTTTAAGTGCATTCAGTGTTTACCATTTGGCCTTCTTAACGTGACTTCTTTGTTTTTGAATTAATTATTTTGCTGCATGTCTTAATTGGTTGGATTTCATGATCATAAAGTTTTTCAAGAAGCTAATTGTGTATTTCATGTGTGCCAGTATCTTCCCATTGTACCCAGATGAACTATGGCCAGACATAATCTGAGCCACACTTTCTTTCCATTAGAATGTCGTAGACACTGCTTCAGTGTCTTCTGGCACTGAATTTTGAAGAAAACTGACTTTTTTTTCCTTTCTTCTTTAGGTGATTTTGATTTGGGTGTCTGGATGATGAATAATTTCTTCCATTTATTTTAATCCTTGGAGTTCAATAATGTAACTAGGATTTGTCTCTACTTTGAACTTACTGTATCACACGATTTGTATGTAGCTTTAGTTTTTCATTTCAGGAGAATGCTCTTATATCTTTGAACATGTCTTCTGTTTCATTGGGGGAGGAGGGTTATACTTCAGGAATCCTGATTATCCTACATTGAAAGGTCTTTTTCTATGTCTTCCATATCTGTTCTCATTAATTTCTTTATATTTGTCTTTTCCTCTGCTTTTACTGCACTTATCTCTAGTCATTCTTACTCCTCTTCCTTGTATTGCTCAGTCATGTCTTGACTCTTTGTGACCCCATGGACTATAGCCCATCAGGCTCCTCTGTCCATGGGATTCTCCAGGCAAGAATACTGGAGTGGGCTGACATTTCCTTCTCAAGTCATTCTTGCACGTTGGTAATGAATTTTCAGGAGTACTTAATCAAGTCCTGGATTTTTCTAATTTTTGTATTCATTTTATAGTAATGTTGCTTCAGTTCTCAATTACCTTTTCACCCCAACTGTTATTATTTTGTTCTTGAATTCTTGATTTAAAAAATTCTTATTTAGTTGTCCTAGGGTCCAGCGCTTGGGTTTGCGTGATATCTCAGTGGGTAAAGAATTCGCCTGTGATGCAGGAGACACAGGAGATGTGGATTTAGTTCCTGAGTCAGGAAGATGCCCTGGAGAAGGAAATGGTAACCCACTCCACTATTTTTGCCTAGAAAACCCCATGGACACAGGAGCCTAGAGCTCATGGAGTCACAAAGAGTTGGACACGACTGAGCGACTAAACCACCACTGATGCCCAGGAGTAAAATTGGGTGGCTGGTGACAGGGGTGATAAGATTAAGGGTCCAATGCCCTGGTTTTTGGCTTGTTTTGCTGTATTTGAGTGTAGAGTTTCCATACTGGCTTATATTTGTTCGCTTACTTTATATCTTGCTTGTGTTAGGGCAACTTTGTCTAGACTTTCTGTTTGCTCTGATGTAGTTTGGATGAGTTTTTAACTTTATTCCCGCAATATTGCAAGCCAGTTTGTTTCTCCTCTTAAATTACAGTGTGAGACTGAGTTTCTACTTTTTCATAGTGTGAGAATATGGCAGGGTCTCGGGCTTAGGTAGGAGGTGGGTGGATAAAGGGAAGAGATCTCATCTCAGAGCTCAGCAGTCTTTGTTAGACTCTCCTGGCCCCTTTCAGAGACTTTTCTGTGCATTCCCTACAGCTCCACTACACATTGTTTGAGGTGTGTTGAACATCTCAGTAGTGACTAGGGCTCAGAGTGCTTGCTTTGGCTCAGGCCTACCTTGTCACTGATTTTCTCCATTTCATATATTTCTCTTAGCAATGGTTCCTGTCAGGAGAGGACAAAGGTGATGCTAAGCACGCTGCTCGCTATTCTCCAGGTCTGTGGGCATTAGGGAGAATTCTCAATATTTTGTTAAAATCAACAGTTTTAATCCTTGGGGGAAAGGACAAGGGATTGTTCAGAAATGGGTTTGTCCTTAGCCCTTTTTCTTTGTTCTAAAATGTGTCCTGTTGAAACTTATTAACTTAGATTACGACCCCTTTTGTATTTGGCTGCTGTTATGGAAATTTTTTGGCTTTTATGATTTTTTTCTCACTCTGTTAGGTATCAAGGGACAAAAATTCAGTCTGTCATCTTAACGTGACACCAAGTAATTTTTCAGTGATTCTACATGGTTCATTATTAGTTTGGTTTGAATAGAATTCCATTTTAAAAAGCTTGAAGATGAGGAGATAGCAAGACCTGAGTTACAGTGAGGTTATATATGAACCTATAGGCCTAAAATGTAAGTTATTAAGAATATTTTCAACACATGCATATTGAGCAATGCCTGTTTGAAAACTTGAACAAAATGCAATGGTAAAAAAGCAATTTCTGATGAATGGGCAAACCAAGTTTTTGTTAGATAAATATCAAGATTTCTTTTTTGTTTGTTTGAAGCAATCAGGATTTGTTCATCTAGAAGGGAAACTGACACAATTAGTGAAGCTCTAGGAACGTCAAAGCAGAAATCAGTTTTGAACCTGTATTTCAGAACCAGGTATGTGTCTTTCACAAGGTGATGTCAAGATGGTTGGTTCCTGGGGGCTGGAATATGTCTCCTAGAACCAAGAAGTGAGGGCAGTAGACTTACCCTGCAAGGTCAGCACTGATGGAGCCAGAGAGAGATGTGAAAAGTCACTTAGAAGAGAAAGCCTGTTGTCCAGGCTTGCAAGACTGTAACCTCGTATGCACTTATGTGAAGAAATAATGTGTCTAAAGAAGAGGGCTTGGTCCATGTGGGAAGCATAGGAAAAAGAGAATCAACAAGGATCCCTTTTATCCCATAACAACTCTGTCTCTGGGAGTGGGAGAATGTATCATCAGACTTCTGGAAATTCCAGTCTCAGAGGTCAAGAGTGTCTCTAGGCTATTTGTTGTGGCCTGACTGTTAGAATAAGAGCTTTATCTGACTGCCCCTTCTCTGATACCATGTCCCTACAGCAATTTTCTGGTTCCAGTGAAGGTCTGCTCACAGAGAGAGAGAATGCAGAAAAGATACAGATTTTAAATATTTCTGATTATTTCACAGTGATTTCTCATGGTAATGAGTGGCTTCTGATTACCAGTTGGTTTTCCCTGACTACAGGGAGAAAAAGAGATTGTTATGCCAACTTGAATAATTCCAATCTGTGTGACATTTCTATTTCTCACTTTAAATTAATACAGTACCAGCCAGATACCTTCCTCAGGTCTTCTGTACATTTTTAGTTAGTGTGAGTCAGTATTTTTTGGGTCTGATTGCTCCTGCACAATTAACAAGAGTGAACTGGCCTTCTGCTAGATAATTCTGATTTTGTTTCTGTCTTCCGTCTCTCTCTATTCCTATATCAAACATAGTTTCATATTTGATGAATTCATCTGTATTAAAATGTGTTTAAGACCAGATAAAATTTTAAATACTCCAGAGAAAATTTATACACATGTTTTTGGACCTCATTTATCTTTTTAAAAAAACTTTTAATTTTGTGTTAGAGTATAGCCGATTAATAATGTTGTGATAGTTTCAGGTGATCAGTGAAGGGGCTCAGCCATACATATACATGTATCCTCCCCTCCCAGCCAGCTGCCACATCATAGTGAGTAGAGTTCCACGTGCGGTACAGTGGATCCTTCTTGGTTATGCATTGTAAACACAGCAGTTGCATACATAGTACCTCATTTATCTTCAAGTCTTTATTTCGGAACAAGAAGAGTAGCGTGGGGAAACTGAGACAGTTCCTTGCAAAGGTCATTTTTATGTTGAGGACCTCTCTTCTCATTTGGAGTATGACACTCTCTCCACTAAACTTCCTGTCCAAGCGCATGGTCCCAAGGCTATCAGTAGAGCAAAAGTTTGCTGGGTGAAACAGTGGGGCCAGCATGGGACATGTGTGTTTGCAGAGAATCCAAAGGAGAACTTCTCTCCTATTCATTTTCTCTGTGGTGATTAAATACATGCAGTTTTTTTTTTTTTTAACCAGTTTAATTGAGATGTAGTTGTCATATAACAGTGTATTAAGTTGAGGTGTGTAACATAACAATCTGATGTAGGTATATATTGTGAAATGATCAGTGCTCCAAATTTAATTAACATCCATCTTCTCACAGTTAAAAAGTGTTTTTCCTTATGATGAGAACTTTTAGCAACGTTCGGTTATACAATACAGTGTGGACTTCTTTCTCAGAACTTTATAGCTGGATTCTTGTACCTTTTTACCGCCTTCCCTGGTTCCCTGACCCCATGGCATCCCACTGCTGTCCTCTGGTAATCACCAGGTCTGTTCTGTGTTTTTATGAGTTCAGTTTTTCTTAAATTCCACATTATGAGTGACAGCATATGGAATTTGAATTTTTCTGTATGACCTATTTAACTTAGCATAATGCCCTCAAGGTCCATCTATGTTGTCGCAAATGGTAGAATTTCTTTCTTTTTTATGGCTGAAGAAAAATCCTCTGTATATATACACTCCATTTTCTTTATCCATTCATGGACATTTTGATTATTTCCATGTCTTGACTAATGGAAGCAATGCTGCAATGAATGTGGAGGTGCAGATATGTCTTTGAGATGGGTGTTTCATTTTCTTCGGATAAATACCCAGAAGTGGAGCTGTTGGATCATGTGGTAGTCATTTATTTATTTTAAGGAAACTCTATACTGTTTTCCACAGTGGCTGCATCAATTTACATTCTTACCAACAAAGCACATGGGTTCTGTTTTCTCCATATCCTCACCAAAACCTGTTCTCTCTCATCTTTTTGAGAACAGACGTTCTAAAATGTGTAAGGTGATACTTTATTGTGGCTTTGATTTGCATTTCCCTGATAAGTGATGTTGATCTTCTTTTCATGTTGGCCATCTGTATGTCTTCTTTGGATAAATGTCTGTTTTCATTTCCTCTGTCCATCTTTTAATCAGATTTTTTTTGGTAGTTTTTTGAGCTCTTTATGTATTTTGGATATTAAGCCTTTGTCAGATGATTTGCATAATTTTTTCCCATTTAGTAGGCTGTCTTTTCATTTTGTTGCTCATTTCCTTTACTGTGTGTAGATGCTTTTTAGTTTTTTTGTGGTCTCACTTGTTCACTTTTGCTCTTGTTGCCTTTGTTTTTGGTGTCAAGTTCAAAAAGTCACACCAAGAGAGATGTCAAGGAACTTACTGCCCATGTTTTCTTCTAGGAGCTACAATGTTATAGAACTTACATTCAAGTCGTCAAGCCATTTTGAGTTAATTTTGGGGTATGGTGTAAGATAAGGGTTCAGTTTCTTTCTTTTTTTCTTTTTCCTATTTGTATTTGGCTCTCCAGTTTTCCCCACACCATTTATGGAATAGATTATCCTTTCTTCACTGTATATTCTTGACTCCTTCACTGTAAATTAATTTGTGATATATACATGAATTTCTGGGCTCAATTCTGACCCCCGCTGATCTATGCATTTGTTTTTATGCCAGTACCATGTTGTTTTGATTAGTAGTTTTGTAATAGTTTCATACCAGGAAGTGTGATGGCACAAGTCTTGTTGCTTTTTCTCGATATTTCTTTGGCTATTTGGGATATTTCATGGTTCCATACAAATTTTAGGATTGTGTGTTCTAGTTATGTGAAAAATGCCATTGGAATTTTGATAGAGATTGCAGTGCGTCTGTAGACTGCTTTGGGTAATATAAACATTTCAACAGTATTAATTCTAATTCTTTACTGTGGTATATCTTCTTATTTATTTGTACCTTTAAGTTCCTTCATTAATGTTTTATAGTTTTCAGTGTACAGATTTCTCACCTCCCTGGTTAAATTTATTCTTGGATATTTTATCTTTTTGATGCAATTGTAAATTGGACTGTTTTCTTAATTTCTCTTTCTGATTATTCTGTTATTATTGTATAGAAATGCAACGGACTTTTTACATTAATTTTATATCCTGCAACATTACTGAATTTGTTCATTAATTTTATTAACTGGTTGTTTTGGCAGTGTCTTTAAGAGTTTTTATATGTAATGTTATCTGCAAATATAGATAGTTTTACTTCTTTTCTGATTTGTATGCCTTTTCTTTCTCTTGCCTAATTGCTCCCCTAGGGCTTCTGGTACTATGTTAAATAAAAGTGGTGAGAGTGAGTATCCTCATTTTGTTCCACCTCTCAGAGGGAAAGCTTAGATCTTTTCACCACTGAGTATGATGTTAGCTGTGGGCTTGTCATATATGGTCCTTGTGCTGAGGTATATTCCCTCTATACCCAGCTTATTGAGAGCTTTTATCATGAATGGGTTCTTTGTCTGCATTTATTGAGATAATATATCTTTTTATCCTTCATTTTGTTAATGTGGTTTATGACACTGGCTAAGTTGTGCATCCCAGAAATAAATCTTAGCATCCTGGGGATAAATCCCACTTGATCATGACATAAGATCCTATTTTTTAAAAAGTCTTTATTGAATTTGTTACAGCACTGCTTCTGTTTTATGTTTTGATTTTTTGACTGTGAGGCATGTGGGATTTTTAGCTCCCCCACCAGGGACTGAACCCATACCCCTGCTTTGAAAGGTGATGTCTTAACCACTGGAATGCCAGGGAAATCCTCGATCCTCTTAATGTATTGTTGAATTTGGTTTGCTAATATTTTGTTGAGGTTTTTTCTTTTTTTTTGCCACCATGTCCATTGGGTATATTGTTTTTGTGCTCCTTTGCCTTTTGCTTCTCTTCTTTTCTCAACTATTGATAAGACCTCCTCTGACAACCACTTTGCCTTTTTGCATTTCTTCTTCTTGGGGATGGTTTTGATCACTGCTTTCTGTACAATGCTATGAACCTCCATCCATAGTTCTTTAGGCACTCTGTCTATCAAATCTAACCCCATGAATCTATTTGTCACTTCCACTATAAAATTGTAAGGGTTTTGATTTAGGTCATACCTGAATGGCCTAGTGGTTTTCCTTGATTTCTTCAATTTAAGTCTGAATTTTGCAATAAGGAACTCATGATCTGAGCCACAGTCAGCTCCTGGTCTTGGTTTTGCTGACTGTATAGAGCTTCTCTATCTTTGGCTGCAAAGAATATAATCAATCTGATTTCGGAGTTGACCATCTGGTGATGTCCATGTGTAGAGTCTTCTCTTGTGTTGTTGGAAGAGGATGTTTGCTATGACCAGTGTGTCTTCTTGGCAAAACTCTGTTAGCCTTTGCCCTGCTTCATTCTGTACTCCAAGGCTAAATTTGCCCATTACTCCAGGTATCTCTTGACTTCCTACTTTTGCATTCCAAGCCCCTATGAAAAGGATATCTTTTTTTGGTGATAATTCCAGAAAGTCTTGTAGGTCTTTATACAATCATTCAACTTCAGCTTCTTTGGCATTAGTAGTTGGGGCATAGACTTGGATTACTGTGATATTGAATGGTTTGCCTTGGCAACAAATCAAGATCATTCTGTTGTTTTTTATTTTTTAAGATTGCACCCACATACTGCATTTTGGACTCTTTTGTTGACTATAAGGGCTATCCGTTTCTTCTAAGGAATTCTTCTTACCCACAGTAATAGATATAATGGTCATCTGAATTAAATGACTGTAGCCATGAAATTAAAAAATGCTTGCTTCTTGTAAGAAAAGCTATGAAAAACCTAGATAGCATATTCAAAAGCAGAGACATCATTACCTACAAAGGTCCATCTAGTCAAAGCTATGGTTTTTCCACTAGTCATGTTTGGATGAGAGAGTTGGACTATAAAGAAGGCTGAGCACTAAAGAATTGATGCTTTCAAACCATGGTGCTGGAGAAGACTCTTGAGAGTCCCTGGGACTGCAAGGAGGTCAAACCAGTCAATCCTAAAGGAAATCAACCCTGAATGTTCATTGGAAGGACTGAAGCTGAAGCTCCAATACTTTAGCCACCTAATGTAAAGAGCTGACTCATTAGAGAAGACCCTGAAATTGGGAAAGATTGAATGAAGGCAGGAGGAGAAGGGGATGACAGAGGATGAGATGGTTGGATGGCATCACCAACTCGATGGATGTGAGTTTGAGCAAACTCCTGGAGGTGGTGAAGGACAAGGAAGCCTGGCGTGCTACAGGGAAGAATGGGGTCATAAAGAGTCAGACCCGACTGAGCAACTGAACAGCAACAATGTCCATTGGGGTTATTGGCCTATAATTTTCTTTTTTTTTTAATAACATTCTTGTCTAGTTTTGGTATCACAGTAATACTAGCCTTGTAAAATGAGTTGAAGATGTCCCTTCCTCATTTGGAAGAGTTTAAGATAGATTGGTATCTTAATTTTTCTTTAACATTTGGTAGAATTCACCAGTGTAGTTACCACGTCCTGAGCTTTTTGTTTCTGTTGGGAAATTTTTGATTACTAATTCAATCATCTTAATAGTAATCAGCTTGTTCAGATTTTTTATTTCTTTATGATAAAGTCTTATGTGTTTCTAGGAATGTAACCATTTCTTCTAGGTCCAATTTGTTGTCATATAATTGTTCATAGTAGTCTTTTATGATTCTGTGTATTTCTGTGGTATTAGTTATAATGTCTGTTTTCTAATTTTATTTTTGTCCTCTCTTTTTTTCTTGTTTAGGCTAGCTAAAGGTTAGTTAACTTTGTTTATCTTTTAAAAAACTGGCTGTTTCATTAATCTTCTCTATTGCCTTTTCAGTCTCTTTCATTTATTCCCACTCTGATCTTTATTTTCTGTCTTCTACTAACTTTAGGCTTTGTTTGTTCCTTTTCTCCCCTAATATCTTGAGGTATAAAGTTAGGTTGTTTAAGACATTTATTGCTTTTTTAAAAAATAGTATAACTTTAAAGATTACTTTCCATTTATAATTTTAAAAAAAATAATTTTGTAAATTAATTATTTGGCTGTGTCAGGTCTTAGCTGTGGCATGCAGAATCTTTAGTTGTGGCACATGAACTCTTGGTTGTAGCATGTGGGCTCCTTATTCCTGACCAGGGATGGAACCCAGGCCCCCTGCATTGATGAACACAGAGTCTTAGCCACTGGACCACCAGGGAAGTCCTAGTTTTTCTGTTTATTGTAAGTGGGGAAAGTTGGTGTAGTTCTTTATTCTGCTCTTAATGAATGCTGAGATTATCTTCTTGCAATGACTTGATACCCAATGCCATGGGTTTGGGTGGACTCTGGGAGTTGGTGATGGACAGGGAGGCCTGGCGTGCTGCAGTTCATGGGGTCACAATGAGTTGGACACGACTGAGCAACTGAACTGAACTGAATGACTTGATACTTGTTTTCTTTGGAGTGCTCTTGTTTATTAATTTGTGATTTTATTATGATTCCATTTCCTTGGATTAATTTGATTGTGCTTAACATTAATTTTCAGTCATTTTTCTTTTCCAATATATGTTTATAGGGTTGTATATTTCCCTGTAAGTAATGCTTTTGCAGAAACCTAGACACTGACATATAGTATTTTCATTATTGTTCAGTTGTTTTCTTGTTTCCATTATAATGTATTTATGAATTTTTCTCAATTTCCTAATAATTTTCTAATTATTATTATTATTTTGTTATTGATTTTTAGCCTAATTGCATTATGGGGAGAGAACTTTCTGAGTCTGAATATTTTAATCCTTAGACATTTGTTGAGAATTTCTAAGGTCCGGTATATGGTCGACTTTATAAATGTTCTATATGAACTTGTAAAATTTAGTACTTCAGTGAATGCAGTTTTCTGTACATACCTATTAGGTCAAGTTTATTAATCATGTGCAAATCACTTATATACTTGTTTACTTTTTCTTCCTGCCTCTTTTTATCAATTTCCAAGAGACATATGTTTAAATCTTACAACATGATAATAGATACGAGTTTGTGGTTTTGAAATTTTTGGCTCTGTAAATGTTTAGATTGTGTTATGAGGGGGAAAAATGTAAAAATTTAAAGTTTCTGGTAAATCAAACATTTTATCACTATCACAGAGCTGTCTTTTAACTGCCAGACAAGAAAAGAGGGAAAGCTAGAGCCCATTTTAGAAGGGTGGAGAACAAGCCTGTACGTTGTCCCAAGGTGATGGTAATCACATTGGAATGCCTGCCCCTTCAATGCTCTGAGGCTTAGCAAGTGGCCTTGGAGAGGCTAAGACTTACAGGCTTTGTGATCTTGCATGGCGGGGTGCTGGGTAAGCGTCACTCTAGAGGATGACAGAATTCTAGCCAGACCCCTGGAATCCCAGTCACCCTAAACTCTCAGGTACCAGTCTTTAAGTGTCCTAGGGTAGGTTACTTTTTAAATCAGAAGTGAGTACCATAGCTCTTTGGATTTTAATGTGTTAGAGCTCTTGAATCCAAATTAAAGAATAAATATGCAAAAAAAGAGAAACCCTCTTTATTTTCAGTAATTTTTTTTGGTTGTTTTAAAATTTCTATGCGTTTTATGAAGTATATAAAAGAAAAAATAGGTACTGTTGCTTTTAGAAACATTTTCTTCTTCAAATTCTCTCCCATAGCAAGAAAAGAAAGTTCATAGTTTTCTTGTTAAAGACAAATTAAGCTTTGGAGTCAGGCAGATCTGAGTTGTCTCGGTTCCACCACTTCGTGGTTATGAGACTCTGAACAAGTCACTTAACTTCTCTGAATCTCAGCTTCTTAATTTGTAAGATGGATAAAGCAATTGCACCTACCAATATTGGGTTAATGAGAGAACGGCTATAAAGTACTCCCCATAGTGCCTGGCATATGGTAAGTTTTATCTGTGATTATCTTCTTGTGATGACCTGATGTTTTCTTTGTAGAATTTTCAGTTCCTCTTAGTAGGCAACATTCAAAGGACCCAGCTTGAAGTGTGCTGTGTCTCCAGATAACTGGTGGCTTCTTAGTAACATCATTTTGTGCTGTCATCATTCGTCTAGCTAGCTTCCACTAAGAGGGTTTCCCGACTCCATCCATGCCAGACATCAGCGTGCCCATAAACTTTCTCACTGTAATCTGGTAGCAAAGTTACTTTGGGGAACTCCCTGATACATTTTCTGAGTTGTTCACTCTAGATTCCTCTTGACCTTTTCTTTAAGCTGTGAACAAATGCTTGTTATTTACAAACAATTCAGATGATGCTTCTGAGATGAGTGGTTTCACAGAAGACCCCACCTGGCAACAAATGGGATACAGAACTTCCGTGTATTGTCTGTGAAGCCAGAATTGGATCTGGTTTCAATTGTGAAGTACTTTATGTTTCTTGCAGGATTCTTTTTCTCTTTGAGTATGTGGAGTTATCTCATTGACAGTAATCCTCATTTGTCAACTCTTTGCTGAAGAGGTAAAGGACCTCATTGCATCCCTCCTACAGTGTCGAAGCTTCTAGCTTTCCTCACATTTCATTTCTCATACTTTCCCATTCTTGCGCTAGAATATGTAAGGAGCAGTGTGGGTCAAAAGACAGACTTTAGGGAACTGGGGAACTTGCTTTAGTGATAAAAAGCCAGTAGCCAGTGACTCTAATATAATAGCTACACCAGTTGAGAATTGATTAAGTAGCAAAAGAAGCTCCTGCAACCCAATAACATGGCTTAAACAAGATCGTTTATTCAATTTCATATAAAAGATGTTCAGGAGTAGGTGGTCTGTGGCTGGCACGACATCCTGAGAAAACTAAACTCTGTTCCCTTGTCCAAGTCCATGACTTCCAGTTTAAGGTTTCTTCATGATGCAGTACGGCTGCTGGATCTCCAGTTATTATATCTGAGTTACAGGCCAGAACAAGGGGAAAAGAGAAAAACAGAAAGGTGCTTTTCCAGTGTATCAGCTTTCTTTGATGTTCCCATCCTGTGCTCAGACCTCATTGGCTAGAACTTTGTCCTATGGCTATGTTTCGCTGCCAGGGAGGATGGGAAATATAATATTTTATTCTAAGCAACACTGTGCCTAACTGAAATTTTGGGCTCTGTTACCAAGGCGAAAAAGGAGAATGGATATTGGGTAGTCAACCAACAGTGTGTTACAATGGCCTTTGCCTAGAGTGGCTTAACTGGCATTGATGACTCCATATGACTCAATCCCAGCTTCTCCAGGTCAGAACACACTCATATTGCTCTGTGGAATAGAGCCTTGATTGTATACTTCATTATTTATCTTTTTTGAGAAGAGGTTTCTTTAAAAAAAAAAAAAAGAATATAGTGCAAGAGGCATTATAAATTACCAGCGAGGTCACGCCAAGCAAAGTCAATTTCTCTGGGGGAAAAAATGTCAGAGTCCAGTAGGTTTTCGGCACATGCACAGCATCCCATGTGTCTGCCTTTAGTGCAAGCACAGTGTGTTCTATGATGCGGTGTTTGTTCCAGAGCCTAGGCTGTAGGTAAAGCTACATAGGAAGCAGGTGACATGGCAGATTCTGTAATGCTAAGACTTTTCCTCAAGTCTGCTTGTTCAGCACCTGTTTGACATGAGTGGTGAAGGGATTATATTTTTTCAAAGAAAGGTCATACCGATCAGTGTCAAATACAAGGCTGTTCCTTAGGAAAGAGGCCTTTTCTTTTTCATTTCCTTCACTGCCAAATTCTGGAAAGTGTAGCTGCCATTGTTCACACAACCACTTTCCATTTCAGTCCTTATCTAACGTTTCTGCAATGTTTTAGTGATGTCGCTTCTTCTGGCCTTTTCGAGAGCCTTTCTTTCACTGATTGTTGTGACTCACTTTCTTTGCCTCTTATTTTTCTCATTTGTTTCATAAGCTCGTGCCTTAGCCCTCCTTTCTTGCCCCTTTTCTCATTTTCTACCCTTGCTCCTGTGTGATGGCCCCTGGACCTGCAGCTCCTCCTGCTGTCTAAGTCCTGACGTTTCTGATCCTATATCTTTACTTTTTAAAAAAATATTTATTTATTCATGTGGCTGGGCCTGGTCTTAGTTGTGGCATGCAGGATGTTTGTTGAGGCATGTGAGCTCTTAGTTACAGCATGCAGGATCTATTTCCCTTACCTGGGTCAAACCTGGGCCCCTTGCCTTGGGAACATGAAGTCTCAGCCACTGGACTAACAGAGGAATTCCTCTGGTCCTATATCTTTAAAACAGATATTTCTCCAGACATCTAGAGCTATTTTCCCAACTGTTCACTAGACATTTCTACCTGGATTCCCCATTAGAACTTAAAACTTATCACATCTAAAGTGGAATTCTTTCATTCCTCCTACTCACTCATTCTCTTAAACCTTTCTTTTCTACTGTATTCTCTGCCTATTGTGGTAAACACCCATCTCAGAGCCAGCAGTCTGGCAACCATCCTTTATTCCTTTCTTTCCGTAATCTCTCTCCATAGGTAACCACTCACCAAGTCCTCTTCCTTGAGTTTCTCAAGCCACCCCTTCCCTTGCAGCCTCACCACTGTCTTCACTCAGAACCTCATCCTTTATCACCTGGGATATTACTGACTGCCTCTATTTAACCCAGGCTGTCCTTCAAACGGCCATCACAGTGACCTTTCCAATAAAAAAAATCCTAATATTATACTTCCCTGAATAACATCCTTTGAACTTTCCATTGCCCGTGAGATATCACTCAAACTCCTCGACATAGTCTTAAGGGTGGTCCCTCACAGGACTCCTTTGTATGAACAAGAAGAAGCTCCCTATTTTTGGCCAGCAAAGGCAGAAGGAGCGCCTGGTGAGTGGAGTGTGCCTTTACGTGAGAACAAGTTCCCTTCCTGGCTTCCCAGGTGGCGCAGTGGTAAAGAATCCACCTGCCAACGCAGGAGATGCAAGAGATGTGGGTTTGATCCCTAGGTTGGGAAGATCCCCTGGAGAAGAGAATGGCACCCCAGTCCATTATTCTTGCCTGGAAAATTCTACGGACAGAGGAGCCTTGGTGGGCTACAGTCGATAGCATTGCAAGGAGTTGGATGTGACTGCACACACACGAGCGTGCCCACACACACACCCACAGCTACCACCCACCCCTACAAGGCCCCTTTCCATTGGGAGTGTGCAGCCCTGCCCGAGGGCACAGGGCTTGGCCAGCAAAGCTTGGGGTAAACTCTTTCCATGGACCTGTCAGCTGACTTCTAGCTGCTTCTGCATACATGGTGTGGGGGTGTGGCCAGATTCTGGCCTATTGGGATCCCTGCAGACTCTCTCCTGCCTCCTTGTTGGACCTGTGCCTTCCGGGAATCACTCTTCCTGTGGCACCCATGATTAGCTCCTACGCATCTTTCAAGACTTACTCTTAAGGGTCACCACCTCCTGAGAGACATCTCTGGCCCCACAGTCTGAATTAATTGCCATCACTCAATGCACCCCTAACACCCGGTCTATATGTCTGCCATGTCCTGTTGTCGGGCCGTTGTAATGATTAACTCTTACATTTGTCTCCTTCCCGACTTTGTGAACAACCTAAGGGCAGAGGGTAATGCTTTATTCATCTTTATATTCCCTGACTGGCTTGTGTAAATTCTCACTGAATCAACTCTAGGGCAACCGCCAGAAATCAAACGAAACAACAGATTCTATCTAGGTTTAAACACAACTGTAGGGCTTATATTTATTATTTAAAAATTAAGAAAGTAAGAGTGCTATTTAGTGATGCAAAACCCTTGCAAAATGCTCCAGAAAGGAATTGTCATTTCTTCCTTATGAGCAAAGGCATGAATAGGAGAGGGCAAATGCTGACAGTAGGCGAGGAAAGCACTGGTCTTTCAAAAAGCATATTAAGGGTCTTAAGGCAAGATTTAAGAGGTGGCCAGATGCAGGAGACAGCTGTGATGTGAACAGGGCACGTGAGCTAAGAAGAAACTTGAATTAAGCCTAAGAGCAGAGAGGGGAGCTTCTGTTTAAAATCCACTCTTGCAATTGACTGGATGTTTGACCCCTGGGCAAGTCATTAACCTCTGTGTCTTAGTTTCCACATCTGTAAAGTGGAGATAATAATGCTTTCTTACTTCAAAGAATTATAGATTAATCAATGTCTGAAAAATGTCTCTAACTTGGGAACCTCTATGTAAATATTCCAGTGTAGCATGTAGGAGAGTCAGGTGTAAATACTGGAGAAGTAAATTTGTGCTTTCTTTTAGTTTATTCACAACGTTAAAAATGAAAAATAATCGCTAGTATCCTCATCTTGAAAATACTATTAAGGAAATAGCAATGCGATTTATATACTGGGGAAAACGTCCTTTTAATGGTCCTAAGTCTTTTTTTCAGCCCATGTGTCTCCCGAGCAGAGGTGTGTGCTGAGATGTGTGAATCCCAGGTGTGTGGGGACCGAGGCCGCTGGCTGACTCAACAGGAACCACAAAAACCACTCATGCCAGGAGGACTCTCCCGATGTAGAGAGCTGTCAGCTTCCTGGGCTGGGTTATGAAATTAGGGCTTCTGTGAGCTGTCTGGTTTTTGCCCACTGCCCTGCTCCCCTCTCCAGGGAGAGGATGTGTGGGGCTTACCCAAGTCTCAGGGTCCCAGAGCTTCCATCTGAGGCTAATGTGTGATGTTCGGATCGTGTAGTTGTGATCTCCAAATGAAAATGTTAATAATTTACAGTCAGTTCCTTCCCCACCTTTCACAAAAGGGAAGATTTCCCCAAGGACCTTTGATTTATTGGCTGGCTTGGAGGGCCTCCTCATGCCAAGCAGGGTGCCTGGGGGTGGGGAGGAGGGGGAGAGGAGGAGGCACCCGAAGGAAGTCAAATTGCCCCTCAGGAGAAACAGTGGAAGGACCGGTCATCTGTGCAGGAGGGAGGGAGCCAGCACGGGCCGAGGGAGCAAGGAGAGCTAGTGCGTCTGTGGTTGGGGCTAGTGGGGAGAGGGAGACTGACCTGCTTGGGGAGACAAGGTGGGGCTGGGCGAGGTTGGGGCCTTGAAGGGCATGTTTATCAGCTTCCTGGGCCATGGACTGGCATCATCTCTTCTTGCCATCCCACTGCCCCTTCTTTTAATGAGTCTGTATATTAAATAAGATTGGCCTTAAGGCAGGGTGACCTGTAACAGGCCAGGTACGTTCGTCCAAGGAACTGGAAGTGTGTGATGAGAGCGGTAGAGAGAGAGGGCAGACCAGGTTTTCAAGGAAATAAAACAGGAGCCTGAAAGCCGTAGCTGCCCTGTGGGTCGCCTGGTGCCAGGGGCTGGTGGGGCAGAGTGGCAGCAGCTTCGGGCACCAGCCCTAGCTTTCCCTAGACCCAGTTTGATGCCAAAGAGAGGAGAATCTAATCTAAGTGCAGGCCATACGCCCAAGGGCTGCCCTCAGAGTGAGGCGTGACTGGGGCACTAGTCGGACTGGCTCGGGTGCATGGGTTGGGGTCTCCTTTCCAGGGGTCCTCCCTCTCCGTCGTTCTGGGTTGCATGGCATTGTCTGCGTGGCCTGCTAGTTAGAAACAGAGGCCAATAAGCATCACTGTGCTATGGATTTAACCCCATTATACAAGCTCTTCTCTGAAGACGGTATTTGCTCTATGTTGCTTTGCTATTTTTCTTCTGAATTGTGAGGTGTACCTCTTATCGGGGGAGAGTAGGCCTACGACCTTAAGTGAGTTAAATTACTCAGTAAGGCAGTTTGACTGTGGGTGCTTTATGAAAAGCACATATGGTTACTGGGTTTGGAATTATTAATCTTCTGCAATGGTCTTGGGAAAGTGGTTTAGATCCGAGCATTCTGAGCACCTCTGTTTCCTGACTCAAATAGAGACTTGAGCAAGGGATTTACACCTGTTCTGAGTTCCATCCCCACTGCCAGTCACTTATTCCAACTGAAGAAGGGAGCTATAGAACAGGGCCCAAGCTTGATGCATATATATCACCATTATTTTAAAAAAGGGACACATTATTGCGTGGCTGTTACTTCTTTGACTTTCAGAGACTCTTTTTTTTTTTTTCCTTTTTCTGTATTAGTATTGCCTGAAATGGAATAAACCTTCCATCTGGTTTTTATCTTCCAAATAAGATCTTTTCAAAGGAGCTTCTTTGGGGGAGTCTGGAATAATTAATTCTCTCCCCCTCCATCTTTCTCAATGCATTTAATTTGAACTTTCTTAATGAAAACTCATCTCTCATAAACGCTGGGTTGGCCCATTTTGTGTGTGCCTGCTCTGTCCTGCTTTGAGTGATGTGTAAATAAGAGGCAATCTGGTGATGAGTTTTGCTTGTGTGGTGCGGAAGGGTGGAGAGGGAGGAGGGTTTGATGAATAGAGGCGACCAGAAAATGTACTTGATAATAACATGGCCATGATTGATGTTGTAATTCCTGAAAAATTATCATTGTGATATAATTATTTGTTTATGAACTGTGCCCTGAGACTCCCAAGTTTGTGATTATTCATGGCACAGATAAAACTCTAAAGTCAATAATTCATCAAGGGTATAATGGTTTTGTTTGGGGGGAGGTAGGGGGTTCACGGGAATATTGCATCCTGTTTCTGACACTTCCGCTATAAATCTAAGAACTCCTTCAGTACAAGGAAGAGCTGCCTCCTCACCCTCTGCTCCTTCCCCCACCCCTAAAGTGGCTTTAGAGATTTGCATATATTATTTTTAAAACAAATTAATTTTACCCTAGAAAATTTTCAACAGAGGAACATTATCTGGGTCACTCCTATTGGTGCATCTCGTGGCTTCCAGTAGAGAAATGAACAGAACAAAAAACAACTCTGCTTTGTCCCCAGGAAAGTACAAGACAATCTTACAATAATCGCTTTGATTCTGGTCCACGAAAGGAGGTCCAAAAGGAGGTCTACCCATTTTCAGAAAGTTGATGAGTTTGGCCTCATGATTTGTATTCGGCTTTCGAGTGGATGATTTTACATGTACATACCAGCCATCTTGGCATCTTGCCGCAGTTCTGCTCCTGTGAGATGGCTGGTGCGGTAGTTCCTTTAATTCTTTCCATTTCCTTCTCATGGTTGTTTTTTCCCTGCCTCAGTTTATTCACAAGAGAGTAACCCACTGGGAATTTGTTATGGATGCATTACGTGCTTCTATCCCAGGGTTCAGATCCCCTGGAGAAGGGAATAGCTACCCACTCTAGTATTCTTGCCTGGAGAATCCCGTGGACAGATGAGCCTGGTGGGCTTCAGTCCAGGGGTTGGCAAAAGAGTTGGACACAACTGAGTGACTAACACTTTCACTTTCAGAGTTTGCAAAGGTTGGGGCCAGGTCTCTCCTCTCTAGCAGGGCTGGGTGAAGATGTCTTGGAGGGCACATAGAGTATAATGAAAATGAGCAATGTTTTCACAAGGACAGAGACTTGCTCACCTTCCATGCCTCGGGAATGAGGGAACTTCTTTCCTTAAACTGCTTTTCCCCCAAGAATATGCCAGCATTACATGAGGGCTGTATACATGTTGGAGGTGGGAGACCTACCTTATCAAAATTTTGTGTAAAGGCCAAGGTGTTCTGGTTGACTAGAGGCTCAAGGTGAAGTAACAGTTGGTTTGGCTGCTAAGAAGTGACTTCAGATTCAGCATGTTTTAATTAAATGCTCAGAGCTCCGAGCAGGAGCTGTAATAGGACTTGCAGCCCAGGCAGGCACCAAATAACACTGGAGCCCTGTGATTGACCCAGGGTGCCATGTTTCAAAAGGGGCTGTTATGGGTTGAATAGCGTCCTCCAAAGACTTGATGTCTAGCCTCTAGTACCTCAGCATGTGGCCTTAACTCCACTTCCTTCTCAGGGTAGGGTCATTGCAGATACAATTAATAAAGACGAGATCCTATGGGTGCAGGGTGGGCCCTAATCCAACATGACTGGTGTCCTTATTGGAAAAGGAGAGATGCACATGGTGGAGAGAACTCCATATGAAAATGCAGCGACAGGGTGACGATGGCCCAGTGATGGGGAGGCAGAGATCACAGTGATGTGTCACGGACTGCCCAGGAGGGCTGGTCCCTAGCAGAAAGAAGGAGAGAAGCAAGGAGCAGACTCTCCATTAGAGCCCTTCAGAAGGAATCAAGCTGCGTGACGCCTTGAATTCAGACTTCAGGTCTTCAGAATTGGGAGAGAAGAAATTTCTGGTGTTTGGAGCCAGCACCCAGTTGGTGGCCGTAAGCTGGCCCTAGGAAACCAGTATGGTGGCCTTGACAGATCCTGGTGCACCCAGATGAGGGTGACTAGGATGGCAGAGGGATCCCCCACAGTGCCATTGGAGGAGCCGTGAAAAGAACAGGTGATAATTACCTGAGAGATTTACTGAAACTCTGATATCCATCTTCACATACTTGGAAACTACTCAGATGGCAGAGGGTTGAGATTTAGTCTGTGTAACTCCAGAGGGAAGGTTTCAGTTCAACACCTTCTCAGTATGTTAATCTATAAGGCCGGAAGGACCCTTCCCACTAGAATTAGGGAGATGTGATTTCTACACCAGAGAGTTTCTCTTGGTTGCTAAGAGTCTCTGGATGATGACTGAGTTTAGATAGCTCACCACTCATCTGTGAGGACACACTATTAAGGGATACCTTCTGGTGAATCTAATCCGCTGGTCTAGCTGTCCATGGGCTGTGATGTCAAAGTTTACTAAGTCAGTTATTAACTGCATGGGCTCTTTCCTCTTCCTCCTTTATTCGTGGTGCCTGACTTACTCTTGAAAACAGATTAAATAGCATCCACAGATGCACACACACATCCTCCAATCAACATTTCTTGATGGCCAACCTTGGGCCAGCCATATGGACTACTCAAGAAGGCAGGAATGAATGCAGTCGCTGCCTTTTCCATCTTGCCATTCCTTTCCTGGTGGAAACTCAAAGCCATCCTGCCAAACCACATGGACATTTCTCACAGAATCTCTGTCTCTTGACAAGTCATGTTTCATCTTTATTTTTCCATGTGTCTTCATCCATCAGTGTTCAGTAGATCTTCACCGAGCCAAGACTATTCATAAATCATTGAACTAGGCTGTGGAGGATACATGAAAATGAACAAGCCATGATTTGTGTCTGTGGTGAATTTACCAGGTCAGCCCCATTCTTTACAATGGTTTCCTAGGAGATACAGAAAGGCAGAAGCATCTAAGGGTGTTAACTTACCTTAGCATCCCAGAATTGTTTCTTAAGCCTGCTAGTTGTCATCATTCTTTGGGAATCATGCTCATGAACAAGGTTTGCCTTTTTTCATTACACGAAATGAAGCATTAGCAAAGCTATTCTTCCTTCTCTCCCAAGTCCTTCACTCTTTCTAATTTTTGAACCTGGATTACAATCTTCTTGGCTTGAACAGACTTTCTTCTGGGCTTGAAAATATACATGATCTCTTACTTTCAATGCAAAGCATAGGCCAATTTGGCTTCAAATTGTTTTAAATATGGTCAACATAAATATGCTTTGTCTAGGAGTAGGCAAAGATGGGTAAGAGTTATAGTCCAAAAGGACTAACAGTAGTTTCTATTTTTTTTTAAAATTTATTTGACTACACTGAGTCTTAGTTGCCACATTCAGGATCTTTTCTTGAGGCCTGGGGACTATTATCTGTGGCCCATGGAATCTAGTTCCCTGACCGGGGGATTGAACCTGGGCCCCCTGCATTGGGAGTATGCAGTCTTAGCCACTGGATCACCAGAGAAGTCCCCTAAGACCAGGTTCTTTATGCTCAAGTGAATGCGTGCCTTCCCTCTTGTCCTGCTTGCTACGTTATGTTGTTATTGTTCCTTATTGTCAGATAAATTAGTAGTGGTATCAGCTGGGAAGAAGAGATACAGAGAGCTGGCCTTAGATCCCTGCTCTGTCCATCACTTGCGCACTGAAGCTTTGACAAAGTGACTTGCTGCCAGCCCGGTGAGGGAAGAGTTCCTGGGGGAGCCTATGGGAAGCTCAGGGCTCCCATCCGGCTGGCAGCCCCTTGGCTGGGGAAGTGGCAGGGCTGCCCCGTTGTCAGGGGTCTGCGCCAGAGCTCACTCCCTCTTTTTCTGGCTAAGAAATGTTCTTTATTTCATTGTGACAGACTTTTAGCATGGGTGGGTACAAATAAAGGACAGGAAACTTGATGCTAAGGATGCTTGAGCTTGTAAGAATCCAGGATTTATACCATTTCTATTGCAGAAGCTCCAAATATTGTGAGGGTTTCAATTCATCCATCACCATGTCTGACTTCCCCTTTTCAACTCCCAACTGCTCCTAGCTCCAGATCTCAGGGCTGAAGGAGTGTCCAGAATTAAAGGGTGATGGCCAACCAACTTTGTCACTGGGCCAACAGAGTCAGCCCTCTGCCTCGGTAGCCCCTCCCCCATGCAAAGCTCTGGAAGCCACAACTCATAGCTAAGCGCCAGGTCTGTCAACATCCTGAGAGAGAGTGCCTGGGGTAAGCTGGCTTCAACACTCACTGTCATCTGTTCAGGATTGTATTTCCAGCTGCATCATTTGTTTGCTTCTCAATCTTGCTCTCCTAAATTCTTCTGACTCTCAAGAGCAAAAGGGAAAGATACATTTTGGCAAAGTAGTTGAGAAAACCCAGTTCTGTATTCTCGGTCACTGTCTTCCTATTTCTAATTCTAAGTACTTATTTCCAGGGATCCAGAAAGGGCCTAATGGAGAGATCTAGAGACCCACAACCATAACCACATTACCATATCCACCAGTCTGAAGCAATTCTCCATTAACCGAAAGTACTCTTGAATTGGCAAATGTCATTGGAGACTCAGAGTAGGACATAATATTTACAATAGTCGGGAGATTTTGGACAAAGTATTTACCTTTTCTTTCTGCTCAACCCATCCATGTCTTCATTTTCTGGAGTGCACAGACTTAACAGGTGACCCACCTGCATCCTTAATTTTTAGATAACAGCTGAAGTTTTTTCCCTTTGTTTATTTTTTGGAGTTAGCCAGCTGACCTGCCTCAAAGCAGGACAGGCTGGGTGCTGACCTACCCAATAACACAGCATAATCATGACTTACTTGGCTTGTCTGGAGAAAGAAAATACATATTTAGTATAAAGAGAAGCTATAAGCAATGGAACAGTTGGTTATACATTACAGCTTGTAATAAATGAAAATATCGAGTGCATTTTAAATGATTAATGTATGAAAACTGTCACCACTTACTGTGCATTAATCAAGAAAAAAATGCACACTTCCCATAGTGGTTAATGTTGCAGGCCTGTTGTTCAGCTTTGATAATGTGCATAGCAATGCTCATATGACAATGAGTTTGGGTAGCTGAAAATTTAGGATGGTTGCAAGTTTGGTGTAGTATTTGGATTAGCATCTTAATCTGTGCCTTGTCAGCCTCATCAGTACACAAGCTATGTATTTTGTCCAAAACTAGCAAAAATATGGATGTTTAAAAATTTTTTTTTTTTAAATCAAGAATAATGACCAAGGTACCTGCTTAAACAAATACTACCAGCATTCATTAGTTAGGATGGTTACATGTAAAAGAAATGATGCCAGATAGTAACAAATCCAAGAGAAGTTTATTATGAAAATGGCACCTGCGGATGAAAAATTAAGTTACATAAAGACAACCATGTATGTGACATGTATGAGAATCTACAAAAGTATAAAAAGAACCCTGTTGTAAATGAAGTATGTACATTTCTGATTTGCAGCATTATCAATGGTCAATGAAAAAAAATGTTTCAAAATAAGCCAGGCACTCAGGAAGTTAGGTCCGGGTTAGCTTCACACAAAACAAATGTACCATAGCTGTCGCTTTGTAACGTTTTAATTTTTTTATATATATATTGTAGAGTTGGTAACACTGCTAAGATTTTTACGAACAGAATATCCCTTTCCCCATTATTCAGCTACTTGGCACCAGTCTCCTCATAAAAGTTTTCATATATTTGTACAAGAAATAGTTAAAAACACAGACACAGTCTTCACAGGTAATGAAGTGTTTTTTTTTTTTTTTTCATTTTGTAATTTTAACACTATGGATTTAGACAGCAGCTGTGATTATCTGTTAGTTTAAATCACCAGAAATCATTCTGACACAACACGGAAACATTTATAAAAGAAAAAAAAAAGAAACAACAACAGCTGTCGAGCTGTTCTTTGTAGCTGATAGGTGCGTTCCTTTGATTGTTCGATAGCTAGAGTAGAGCTTCCAAAATTAATCTTTAAATTTCATGATTGGCCTTCTTCACCTTCTAAAATGACTCAGATCCTTCAAGTAAGCACTCGCTATTAAAATTTGTGGCATTAAACTTCTTTTTCTTTTGTTACTATTCCACAGTGGTTTGGGCCCAACTCATGGAATCAGAGGGCCAGGAGGAATCCACTCAACACAGTGATATTCAAAGGACAGCCGAGTTACTCTATTAGCATTGCACACATAAACAAATATATATGACAATTCTATAGTCCATCCCCCCCTCCCCTTTTGTTTTTAAAAAATGTTGGTTGACCTTTGAAATAATTTTCTGTCTCACTGGTAAATTGCTTTATATATTGCTCCATCAGCCAACCTGGAAAGAAACCAAAGAAAAGCACCCACTGCTTATAGGTAGAGCACAAGGGACTCTGGGAATGTTAACAACTGAGGCTATATGGCATCAATTTATTTCATACATCTGAGCATTATTCTTCAGCGCGTTGCGTGGCACTGCAGAAGAAAGAGTCGTACCCAGAATTCCGTTGTGGGAAAAAATGGCTCCATTAACCTTGAGCTAGTTAAGAGTCTTTTTATCTCTGAGAATGAAAAAGATCTGGGGAGAAGTTGGGGTGGGGGGGAGACGAGGCAGGAAAAGGGGAGACGAGAGAGAGAGGGAAAGAGAGGGGAGAGGTCAGGAGAATATACACCAGTAAAGCAACAGCAGGAATCTCAAGAAGTGAAACGGAAGTCACAGACAGTAGAAGCAGCATAGGGTGACGTCACAGAGGAAGGCCACCACGCAAAAATCACTAACCCCCAAGAATCACTGATTCACTACGACTGCAGGAATGGGACTGTACCACTCCAGACTAGAGAGAGAGCATAGAGAAGACAAACGACAGAACAACTACATTAGCTTAGTATACACTGCATATAGAAACACACGTTGAAACTGCAATGGACTGACGGCCAAGGACACGTACACAACGCACAGGTTACAGTTCTCACATCTGTTATTAGATGCCTCAACAAACAGCTGCCAAAAATGGAGTGGAAGAATTTATACTTGACAGTCATTTGGAGTGTTTGACACTACACTGATTTCTGGCAACGAAGACAAAATAGGACATTTTTTTCCATTTTCTTTTTTTTCTTTTTTTTTTTTTTAACTTAATGTGCAGTTTTCAGTTGCAGTTATCTGTTTGAAGCTTATTTGAACCCATTCATTAGTTTTAAACCTTATTGGTTCCAACCTAGATATAAAAGAACCAAAGGGGAAAAAAAAATCCATCAAATCAGTCCCCCAAAATACAAATACAACCTTCCTTTTTTTTTTTTTTAAGCAAGAAATGAAAAAAAAAAAGTTAAATATTTTTTCCTTCTTTTACTCTGAAGTGTTATTGAAGTTGTAAAAATTAGCCTCAGTTAGACTGAGAAAAGGAATGAAACAAAGCTCAACAAAAGACAGAATGTACCTAAACTGCTCCTCAAGTCAGTTTGATTGAGTTTTCCAAAAACCCTTTTAAAAAGGGCTTTCCTGACCCATTAAATTTAATGTGAGGCTATGTTTGTTAGTTGGGAGGTAAATTTTAAGTCCTGCAGCAAACGTTAATGAGGGCTTTGTCTTAACTAACCAAGGAGACTGCAGCAATGGACTCCAGACCAGGACAGAACACACTTTTTGTTTGTTTTTTCCAAAACCCAGCCCAGGAGCTGCATTTTGTATGAAGACATTACAGATTAATAAATGATAGCACCATGGTTTTAGAAATTAAGTTAATGTTTCAGTAATTAACATTTAGTCCAACTTTTTGTTTTTAAACATTCTAGTCACAGGCCAGAAATTAAGCTTAAGAACCCAAATTATTTTTATGTGCAAGTAAGAAAATCTTAAAATCTTAACCATAAAAAGAGAATTAAATTCTGCATAAAATTCTAAAATGCTATCCCCCTATTTTCAAAGGAATCAGGAACAGAAACAAAACACCACCCCATTTCATTTGACTTAGTCAAACAGGGCACATTGTTTATCCTTGTCTCTTTCAATCTTGATCATATCAAGATCTTTACGAAGAACACCCAATGGTTGTCACTTGAGAAATCTCTTGACCACAAGACTGAGTATTCTATGGCAGAGGCATATACACATGAAAGACATCTCAATAAAGATGCAAAAGAGAGCAAAACAACCCAACACACATCTCAGAAGAAGACAAAAGGGCTGGCAACCGGTCGTCTGACCCTCCGAAGGCCCCAAAAATAAAAAATATCTTTACAGGAAAGAATGAGTCCAGTGAAAGAAAGAAAAGGGGGTGGATCGGGGACCGTCGTGGCGAAGAGAAGATGCTGACCTGCTCGAATTCAAAGTGCTAGAATCAAAGGTCTAAACGAAAACGCCGACGATGCCTCCGGGGGCGGGCGGAGGCCCCCGCCAGGCCGCCAGGGGGCGCCGCTCAGTCCTCCTTGCGCTCCAGAGTCTGTGCCGCGTGGATGCCGTTGCTGTAGACCGGGAAGGGCAGCGTGGAGAAGAGTCCCTCCGCCGTGGTGAACACGTTGCCGGCGGGCATCTGCGTCAGGCCGGCCGCGCTCACCGCGCCGCCGAACGGTCCCGACATGTTGAGCCGGTGCACGTGGTGGTAGAGCATCTCCATGGGCGTCTTGGGGTCGAGGCCGAAGCCCGGGCTGTTAACGTCCACGAAGTTAACAGCGTGCGCGTTGGGCAGCAGGTTGCCTTGCATGGCCAGGGTCACCTCGGCGGGGGCGTAGCGGATGGTGCCCGTGGTGTAGACCCTCTGCGCGGCCGTGCTGGTGGCCGCCAGGGTCCCGGTCACCCTGTGCACCAGCGGCAGCACGACGTTGCCCGCCTGCAACCTCTGCAGAGCCTCCAGGTCCCCGGTGTAGAGCAAGGAGTTGGCCGCGCCCGGGCCGCCCCCGCCGTTCCCGTTCCCACTCCCGCCCCCGGGGTGCTTGTCCCGCGGGGACGCCGACAGCGGGGGCGACAGCGGGTCGGAGGCGACGGGGGCCAAGGCCGCGGGGGCCGACGTGCTGAACTGAGTCTTGCGGGCGGTGGCGGTGGCGGAGGAGGAGGTGCCGTCGGCGCCGGGCGGGGTGAGGACCGAGTCCGGGATGGCCACGTGCAGCCCCCCGGCGCCCGCGCCGCCGCCAGGCGGGGACGGGAAGTGCTCGGAGCTGGGGGGCTTGGTCATGCTGTAGGGCGACTCGTTCCGGGAGATCTCCCGGTTGGGCGGGTAATTCCAGATGCTGCTGTCGTTGTCGAAGTTGATGGGTTCTGAGATCTCGGTCTTGATTTTGAGCACCGAGGCACTATTGGGCGACGACAGCAGCCGCGGGGGCTCCACCAGGCCGGCGTCCAGTCCGCCCGGGCTCGACGCGCTGGACAGGCGCCGGCGGCTGGCGCTGCCGCCCTTCTGCCGTTTCCGCCGCTTCTTGCGCTTCTGGTGCTTGCTGGAGGCCTGCGCGCCCGTCTCGCCCGCGCTGTCCGAGTCCTTGGCGCTATCCGACGACAGCGACTCGCAGTCCTGCAGCCGCAGGTCCGACTCGCTCTCCACGTAGCCGCGCTCCACCTTGATCTGCATCCGACCCAGCGCGCCGAAGCCGCTCCCGCCGCCGTCCTCGGCCGCCTTGGGGTTCTCAAAGTCCGAGTGCTCGAAGCTGTCGTCGCTGTCGCGGCTGTCCGGGTTGCTGGAGCTGTGGCCGTCGTCGTTGCAGTGCATGTCGTTGTCGCACGTGTTGCCGGACTTCTTGCGGTCGGGCTCCGGGTCTTCGCTGTTCTCCGACTGGTTCCCCTTCTCGTCGGACTTGGAGTTCTCGTTGTCCTCTGTGTGGGGGGAGACACAGGAGATGTCAGGCTAGCAGCGCAACGCGCACCTCTCCCCGGCGGGGGCGGGGGCGGGGGCGGGGAGGGAGGGCTGGGTGTCTTGTCCCATCCTGCGCTGCTGCTGGCTCTACCACTTTGGAAACCTAACCACTTTGGAAACCTAAAGCCTTGGCTTTGTCTCTCGTGAGGACCGAGGTTACGGCGGGTGGGGCAGTGACTCCCAGAGCACGGGCCCCATCACCTGGAGGCTTGTTCCAAATGCAGAAGCCCGGGCGTCCACCCAGACCTGCTGAATGGGATCCTTCATTTGAACAGGATCCCCAGGTGATTCTCAGGCACCTTAACGTTTGAGAAGTTCTGCAGAAATACTCAGGGATTCAGCGTGAATAACCTGGAATAAGGTGTCAGCGGCACAGGAAAAGGATGATTTGCAAGGTGACCTCCCAAAGAGGTGTGCGTTTTCTACTGGCAAATACTTGCTCCTTATCGAAAACCATACTGTCTATTCCTAGAGTTGTTATTCTTCAGAGCACTGAATGTCATCTGATTCATTTGTGTGTTTTATTTTTATTCTGTCTTTTCCCCCAACTGGAATACAAACTCCACAGGGCAGGGAAATTTTGTCTTTTTGGTTCACTGCTATATACTGTATAATTAAGGGGCAGAGATTGTCTGTTCTGGAACTCTGCCCTAGTGAAGACCCTCAAACGAATGCCGAAAACTATCAAGAGCCTCCTCACCTCTTCCGGCCTCCCTGAGGCTGTCTGGAATAGAGGGATATGTGTTCACAGGAGCAGGTTCCCAATGGATGGCGCTTGTGGTGGGGGAGCCCTAGTCATCTGCCACATTTTAGGGAGGATAGGTTTTCTTAGTAATATAACCTCAAAACATTTAGGGATGATGCTGATTTCATGGCTCTGCTACATGCTTTTGGATGGCAGCCTGGACTGGAACCTTGGGCAACTCACATCACTTACTCTGGCTTTCCTTTATTTAGTAGAAAAGGTTGGGTTAGAAGAAGCTTAGAAAATTTTGCAGTTGTAAATTCTCTGAGTTATGTGCCCCCTGGATCTATGTATGCCTGTAGAAGGGGACTGGGGATTGGAGGAAAAGTAAATTTTTATGTTAACTTTTCTATGTTCCAAAGAACTATTCAGTCTGCTTCCCAAAAGAACTAGGAGAGGGAAAGCATGGATTTATTCAGCATAGATTCAGAAAATGACTAACAGTCCAGCACACAGAAAGAGTCAGTTACTGACGCCATTGAGTATCCCACTTTAGGGGTTCCATCCCAGCTTGGTGAGTGTGTGAACATTTGGGGCTCAAAGTCACAGTCGGTCTTGGAGCAACAAAGATAGCCCTGCTGTCTTCTTCCGTATGGAGGGCTGACATTAAGTGATGGCTAAATTAATCAGTCTCTCTGTATATTTGTGTGTATATATTTATATACCATAAAATGCCTATGTGTATTAATATATAATGACATGCATATATGTATGTATTTTTACATATTTATATACATGTATGTGTGTGTTAGTCACTCATTCTTGTCTGACTCTTTGGAATCCAGTGGACTGTAGCCCACCAGGCTGCTTTGTTTAGGAATTCTCCAGGCCAGAATACTAGGGTGGGTTGCCATTCCCTTCTCTGGGGGATCTTCCCAACCCAGGGATCAAACCGAGGTCTCTCGCATTGCAGGCAGATTCTTTACCATCTGAGCCACCAGGGAAGCCCATATACATGTATATATTTATATAATACCACATACATAAGTGTGTGTTTTATATATGTGCACACACATATATAATGTGTACATATGAATGTAGTGGCATATAAGTATATATACATATGTGTGTTGAGAAAGGCTCAGTAATACCTTGACATGACTGACTCTCTATATAAAATTTGACCAGTTGTTTCACCCAGATGATGGCCCTCTGGCTGTTGCCCACCCCTCATATTTGGAAAGGCAAGCCTTAAGCGCAGAACATGGAGAAGTTGTAATACCTGTAATACCTGAGGTGTCTTTAGAGTCTGACTCAGAGTCGGAGGTCTCCGAGGACTCCGAAGTTTTCTCCGGCAGGTGGGGGAGCTGTGCGATGTCCATTGGGGTGTCCTTGTACTCGGGGTTGCTGTGGGGGAGGGAGGCGTTCATCAGGAGTGCACACACCCATTCGGGATGGCTTGCTCTTGACCATCCTTTTTCTACTTCCGTGCCCCAAACTTTGGGGAGCTCAGAGAGTTAGAAGACTAACCATGAAATCATTTCTCAGCTCATCACAGGACTTTTATAGAAGCTTGGAGTGCATGGCTGGGGTACAGGTGCACCTTGCTACAATGATTGAATACCCAAATGCTACATGAAAGCCACTGAAAAGCTTTTAAATAATCAGATACCACTGGGGGCCAAGGAACTGTGCTGCTTAACATTCCACCCCGCCTCACACCTGGGGGAACAGAGGATGCGCAAAGTACCCTCAACAGTTCATCCCCCTGCCTCCTGGCGTGCCGTGTCTGCTCCTGGGCTCCTAACGAGGCCCTCGTTTCAGCATCCTTGTGGTGGCTCCTTGATGGAGCCCCTCTGCTGTTCAGGGGCTATGTGTGTGTGTGCTGGGGCGGTGGCGGGGGTGGTGGGGGGCAGAGCCCCCAGCGCCTGACGATCTGACAGATGCACAGGTGCACCTTGGGCTGCGTGGATTATGGCTACTGAACTGTCAACACACCCATTACAATCACATTTCCATCTGCTCATGTGGTGTACACCTGTGGCTTGTTAGCTGAGATCTGATTGCAGTGGGGAGAGTCCCAGTGTGAAAGAGGCCCTAACAGAATAGATCTAACCCCATCTGCACAAAGGTGCTTAATTTTTGTTCCATTTTTAATTCAGAAGAATGCCTCTCCTGGAAAAGGGAGTGCGTTCGGTCAGTCTGAGCTAGCGATCTTCATGAAATGCCATTCCAAGGCCAGCCCGGCACCCAAGCAGGATAGGCTACCGTAATGTGAAGGTACAAGGAAAGCCTCTTTTCTCCAAATGGAGAATGCCCTCTTCCGTCCTCCTGTTGATATCATGGCCAGTCGGCCAGACACCTACCATTGGTGATTACTGGCTCCCTAGCTCATTTCTAGTGAAATTCCTATATCAAAGAGGCACTGTTTCAGTAACTGCTCTACAATCGCCAATATCCTGGGGGTGGGGGGGGGGGGGGAGGGTGGCATTAATTCTCTAAGATAAATGATCGGGCATTTAGCATTTACTCCTTAGTGTGAATTGGTGTCAGCAGCAGAGCCTTTTCTAGACTATCAGCTGAGCCGATGGTGGGAAGGTGGCCTTAACCCTTACGCAGTCTCTGTGATTCTACCACGTGTTGTAAGGGCATAGGAAGAAGACTGGAGGAAATGGCTGAAGTAATTTTCAGAACAGGGAACTGCAAGCCTGGAGGGGGCCCAGAAGTGAGGGACTCTGGCTAGGAGAGGGAGCAGAAAATTACTGCCTGGGGAGGAACAAAGGGTAAGAAGATGGAAGGGAAAAACCAGCTTCAGTAGTTGCTATCTGGCCAAGGCCAAGGCCTGTTTTTGTAGACCTCCAGGCGAGGAAGTGATCCTGGTGAGTGGCAGACTTGGGGGTCCTCCCTCTCACTGGAGCTCATCTTTTTCAGCCTCCGTGGTCCAGCTGCCATGAAGGTTTCACAAGTTACTTGTCCTCCGACTGACAGTCTTCTAGTAGTGAACCCACGGCGAGTCTTCAGGTCTGCACAAACAGGTCTGGCTGGCCTGAGGCTGAGGCTTTTTGAGCCAGGAGGCTGGTCTTTGATGCCCAAATTGCTTCCTTCCTCTCCAGATGGAACTGGGTGGAACAGGAGCAACCAACGCTCATGAGTCTGTACCGTGTGATCCTCATCTGGACCAAGAGTGTGGCTCCAGAGTAGCACAGACTGACCTCTTCCTAACCCTCCCCTCTCCCTCTGTTTGGGGGCAGTGTAGGAAGTCATGAGGCCAATGAGGCAGTAAGATCCCATGGGAAGAAATCTCCTTGAATCAGGTGAACAAACATGGGATGAGTCTAGTGCCCGAGGTTCCAGCTGCTAGGGGCCAGCCATCTTTGAGACTTCTGTGTCCCTGTTACTCATGTCTAATGTTTTTAATATTTATTTTTATTTATTTGTTTGGCGGCCCTGGTTCTTCGTTGTGGCACCCAGGATCTTTAGCTGCAGCATGGACCAGGGAAGTCCCACTAACATCTGATTTTTAAGAATAATGTATCTCCCTGGCACAACACCATTTTTGCCTAGCCAGTGAACATCAATGCTGCAATACCTTATTCTGTTTTCTCTTCGGCATGTGAGTTTTTATAACCTTCTGCATTGCCTAGAGCGACTATTCCATAAACCTCTGAGTAAAAGAATTCCCTGAAAGCAGAACCCACCTTGAGTGTATCATAAACAGCATAGTCTGCATGAAAAGCAGGCTTTGGAGAAAGCCCCATTAAATACCCATACTTTTACCTTTAGAGAGACTTAATGTAGAGTAGAAGAGGTCAAAAAAAGGAAAAAGAAAGTAGATGAATGAAGACTCTTCTAAGTGGTACACATTAAAACCCTCTCTAGAGCAATAATCATTAGTGCCTGATTGATATGCTATTGGGAGCAAGCACATTCATGCCTTCCAGTCACCAATGGAGGCGAAAACACTGAAGGGTCAGCGTGCTGATGAGCCACGGCTGTCAGCATCTCAGTCTCAAAGAAAAACGGGATTCGGGTACTCCCTACCGAGATTATCAGCCAAAGGGCAACAACTTCCATTCAGAACACCTACTGGCAGCTCACCTCCTAAGGCCACGTGTGGGCCCTGCTTGGTGGCTTTAGGCCAAGAGAAACCAAAGACTGGAATGATGGTGATGGGAGGGAGCCAGGCTGGGCAGTTGGAGAATTTCCTAGCAGGATTGGTGGAGAAGATCTCAGACAGCTTGTCCCCAGATGCAGACCACCCAGGCTCTTCATCTTGGTTACCATGGTGCTGTCTGAATGCATAGGCAGCAAGTATTTGAAGAAGGAGAGAGGAATGGTGTTGCCCACTGGAATTCAGGAAGCTGTTGAGCTTGGCTGCATTAATGGATATAAATTTGATGATGCATTCAAGTAGCGGTCACACTTGCCTGAGATCACAGAGCAGGCAAAAGAAGACTCCTTCATTTATATACTGAAACTGTCTCGATTCTGGTGAAGTGACTCCCTTCACTTACCTAAACTTGAGTGCTTGAGGAATCTAACCCTATGTAATATGCTCAGGGCTTCAAAGGGATGGGATACAAGAGGAATATAATGAACCCCACCACTTCTTTCCATCCCCTTTCACACCATTTTTGCAGGGGTTGGAGTGCATGAGTATGAGAATATGTTGGGGAGAAGGAGATGCTTTTTGAATGTTTCCGCTGGAGGCAAACGTCTGTGTTCTTTATCTGGCCCGAACGTTTGTGGGGAAACCAAAGCAATTTCTGCAAAGCTGCCAAGTGGTTGCTGACCGGGAACTAGTGAACAGTTCACAGGTCTGCCCTGGGAGTCCCTACTGACATAACTTGGAGCCTTTCCCATTTCTTTGGCTCTTGTGGAAAGAAAAGCAGAATTTCCATATAATTCCACACCAGATACTGTCAAAAGATAATATAACATGTCAGCTATTAACCATCGGGCTTTATGTTTTATAACTGAGACAGGAATGAGAAAGAATTCGGAAATATACCTCAGAAGATAGTTCACCCAGATGATATTCTTCTCATTTGCGTTCTTGGCGTTAATAGCTATGGTGGCACTAGACTGGATCCAAATGTAGCCTCCATTCTTCTGCATCCAACGGTAGTATTTGGTCACACACTGGCCCTTATTCAGCACTAGTGAAAAAAACAAAACAAGGCATTGCATGTTAAGACTGGGATGAAATGATCATCGTCTCTGCAAAATCTGAAGCTTAGAAAGAGGAGGTCTCGCATCGAGTCAGGGGTGCCCCTGTGTATGCTTAATGTAGAATGCCATTAGTAGGACAAATAAAATCACCAATTCAGTGGAGCGGCAGCTCTGGAGGTTACTATGTTTGTAGCAAGACTTGATTCCATTTGGGGCAGTCATGGTGTGAAAGGAAGGATAACAGGACTGCAGATCTTGCTGGCTCACAGAACGCTTAATGCAGCGTGGATGTTGTCAAGGGAGGGTTTGATGTCAGATGGGACCACAGGCAAATCTGGATGTGATTTATTCATGGCTTCGAGGTAGCCCCCTCTGCGATTCTGGATATCTGAATGGTTCCGAAGATGCTTTCCCCCTCTGTCTTTGATCATTTCACCTCAGCGCGAGCCATCTCAACCTGTGTCCTTATACATCGGTGCCTTTTGATCCTGTTGAACAGAATTTATAGCATGAACTAAATCTACATGGGTCAGTTGGGAGATTCTGGGGAGAATTTGCTGAACGTTGGAACAAAATACATTCCCTCACCAAGTCAGAGAGAAAGGCTGGCCTAAGAGAGGCACAGGATTGACTTGGCTAGAGCTAAACAGAGTGACGGCTCCGCACGGACTCTGAAATATGGCCCCAAATGAAGGAACAAGTAAAAACAATCAGTAATGTGAAACGGTGCCATTAAATACCCACGGAAAGAGAGCTTTAAAATGCAGATGTTAAAAGTGATACTTTAACCAAAATCTTGCCAAGTTGAAATGGATTTGATTTGTATCTGGGTGCTCCTGAGCTAGTGAAAGGGGGGAAGTGCCATAAATCAGCCCCTGGAATAAAGTGCTGTGGATGGGAAGGGTTTAAAAGGATGCCGGAAACGTGCGCAACCTGCTGCTATCGCTGGGATGGCAGTCTCAGTGACTGCACTCCCCCCAGCAGCGCGCCAGCTGGCTGGCCACTAGAGGGCAGTGTGCACTCGTCCACGCTGCCCACTTTTGGCATGTCCTTGTCTCCGTCTGCTAAAATGAAAAACCTCTAACTGCTGTAATAAATTTGGCTAAATTAGCTGCTAAATGGTTATCTCAAGTAATATGTATTTGCATTAATCATCTTGCTCTAAACCAGAACAAGCCAGAGTCCTAAAGACGTAGTAAATTCATATTGTCCATTTAATTATGGCTAATAAGTGCTTCATATACAATAGTTTCATGAAGTACATTTTGATTTTTTTTTGGGAGGGGGTGTGGATGGGTAAAGGGAAGTCACTTTGGAAAAGAGCTGTGTTTAAGGCCGTGGAAGCTCTTCCCGTTGTGTCTGAGCCACTCTTCCTGGCTCTGACAGTGGTCAAATATCAAACCTCCACATATTTTATCCATAAACACATCAACTTCAATGCTTTTCTCCCATTCTCCTATTTTTTTGGTCTCAAAATACACCAAATGGATGGTTGTAAAATTTAATGCTTATTTTTCAACAGTTGCTTGAAAATGGCTTGCTTTGATGAGTGCTTCAGTGATGAGTTCTGTTCTGAAACTATTCTGCAGTTTAGGGTATCTTTAAGACCCGGAACTGTCACCTTCTCTTGGTGGCGAGGCTCCACAGGTGGGATTGTACTCTGCTTTTGTAGGCAATTGTAAGTTCTGCAATTCTGCATGCATGGCTTCCCCGGCTACAAAACTGCGTAGTGGAGCTGAAAGCGGTAAAATACTGACTCTGCCATACAGTTCTTCTGTCAAACCATTGTTGCATGCAACAAGATGTGCTTTTATTCAGATCCTCTCAGCCTGGTTAACTATTAATAGAGGAACGATGGGTTATGAAATTCTGCCCACTATTTTCACAGAGAAAACTTAGAGTACCCCAATCAGTGGTTGGTGTATAATTCTTCCTGCTGTGTATCTGGAATAAGGGCTTATTTCAGATGGTTCTACTCTTTTTAATAAAGGCAAAGAGACTAAGAAGTCCCTTTTTTAGAGTCACATGAAGAAGAGACCGAGGTGCTAGGCCAGACCAGCCCAACCTGGCTGGGGATTTTGGACTAGAATTTAACCCAAAGCATGCAAAAATTAAAAAAAAAAAAAATTCCACAATGCAGTGCATTGTTGTTGTTTAGTAGCTTCAGTTGTATCCGACTCTGCAACCTACTGTCCATGGGATTCTCCAGGCCAGAATGCTGGAGTGGGTTGCCATGCCCTCCTCCAGGGGATCTTCCCTGACCCAGGGATTGAATCCATGTCTCTTATGTCTCCTGCGTTGGCAGGCAGGTTCTTTACCACTAGCGCTGCCTGGGAAGCTCCATGCAGTGCATAGCAAGAGGGCAAAGTGAGACAAAAATTATAAAGCCAAGTAAGAATTTGCAGAATCAACATAAAGATCATCACCCCCTTCCTAATAATACTTTCTCTTACTTATAAACAAGCAAAATCTCCTTTCTGGAATGCATGGCCAGCAAAATTTCAGCCTCGAGAGTGGGCCCCATGGGTGTGTTGTGAGGGGATGGAAAGGCTTTATTTACTAAAAGACTGATGTGGTGTCACCTTTTTGGGTTCAGGCAGCATGACTCTGGATCTGATTAGGTGCATCTGTGTTTCCTGAGAAGATAAATACAATTTTATTAGGATCCATGATTACATGATGCTATTTATCACCCAGGCCAAGGGCCATCTGGCAGAGAGGAGACCTCAGTGAGAGACAGGTAGGCTTAGTGAGGAAGTGGTGGGGAAAAGACTGGGGAGGCGGGGAGCCCTCAGGGGTCCCCTGGGGAATCAGGAGCTACTTGAGTGCCTCTACTTAATGTGATCAGCACCACAGAGCAGATCCAGGGGCCCATCACTGTCAGGTCAAGAAGATAAGTTTGATTTAATCCATTGATTTGCTCTGGGCCAGCCTGACAAACAGAATTCTGAAAAGGGAGACATCCTAGCATGGTGTTAGATCATGATCATTTCCTAGGATCAGTGTTTTCTGAATGACACCCCCCCATATGTCTATGGGACTCTAGTAACTGGAGATAAGGCTGGCTCTGAGTTAGCTCCTATTGTTGTTCAGTCAGTAAAGTCGTGTCCAACTCATTGCATCCCCATGGACTGCAGCACTCCAGGCCTCCCTGTCCTTCACTATCTCCCGGAGTTTACTCAAACTCATGTTCAGTGAGTCAGTATGCCTTCCAACCATCTCATTCTCTGTCGCCCCCTTCTCCTCCTGCCTTCAATCTTTCCCAGCTACTGCTGCTGCTAAGTCACTTCAGTCGTGTCTGACTCTGTCCGACCCCATAGACAGTAGCCCACCAGGCTCCCCAGTCCCTGGGATTCTCCAGGCAAGAATACTGGAGTGGGTTGCCATTTCCTTCTCCAATACATGAAAACGAAAAGTGAAAGTGAAGTCAGTCAGTCGTGTCCGACTTTTCAAGACCCCATGGACTGCAGCCTGCTAGGCTCCTCCGTCTATAGGATTTTCCAGGCAAGAGTACTGGAGTGGGTTGCCATTGTCTTCTCCGAATCTTTCCCAGCATCAGGGTCTTTTCCAGTGAGTCGGCTCTTTGCATCATGTGGCCAAAGTATTGGGAGTTTCAGCTTCAGCATCAGTCCTTCCAATGAATATTCAGGGTTGATGTCCTTTAGGATTGACTAGTTTGATCTCTTTGCAGTCTAAGGGACAATTAGCTCCTACTATATGAAATGTTGACCACAAGATCACCCCAGTGCTTTTGTTTTTCCAGAGGACCTATAAAAGAGGTCACAGTGGAATTTTGCTTCTTTTAAAATGAACAGGGAATAATTTTTGCTTGAGGCTCTAGAACATAAGTGTATGATTTGTGGATGAAGTTTCCTTTTTTTTTTTTTAAATCACACTGGCAAATCAGTTGGATCGTTCCAGCTGTGCCAGAAGCAGGATCTGACAGCTTTTCCTGAGCTCATGTGGTTCTAATCAGCTCAAGAAGAAAAGCCACCTTGGTGCCAGTTTGAAAGGGATTTTTAGTTCGTAGTAAGTTAGACAACTTGATAAACACAAAAACTTTCTCGATTCTCTCTAATCCAGGGCTGTTATTTTTATTTTGGGATTCTAGCTTTAAATAATGGAGAGAAATGAGAGACTGTTTTAGCCTATTTTACAAAATCCCTTTCGTGGAGAAAAACAGAAATAAGCATGATGTAAGTTACTTGATATGGGCTTTGCAGATGCCTCAGCGGTAAAGAATCTGCCTGCCAATGCAGAAGACACAGGTTCGATCCCTGGGTGGGGAAGATGCCCAGGAGAAGGAAATGGCAACCCACTCCAGTGTTCTTGCCTGGACAGTCCCATGGAGTTCAGAGGAGCCTGGTGGGCTACAGTCCATGGTGTCGCAAATAGTAGGACATGTCTAAGCATGCATACACAAAGTTACTTGATACAGAAGTCCTTAAAAAATAGTTAATTTGTCCCTTGAAAAGAGATAGATACTCAACAAACCCATGAGCCCAGGAGAACATTCATAACAATATGCTCAAACTATAAAGAGAAGAAACCGAGAGAGAGGAAATATTCATGTGGATCATATTTTTAGTCTTACTCCATGATAGGGTCTGAGTACTTCTAAAACATAACCTGGCATCTTCTCTTTAATTAATCTCAAAGTTTACTTTTTGCTGTCCAAACTTTTTGGTAGAGCAGACTATGTGTGCCTACTGAACTCAATGATCACATCATAACATTTTCAGAACGGTGTCCATAAAATTGGGCAATAAGAATTAGTCTTTTTTTTCCTAAGTATTTATTTTTGGCTGCGCTGGGTCTTGGTTGCTATGCCCAGGCTTTCTCCAGTTGTGCGGCTCGGGCTTCTCATTGCATTGGCTTCGCTGCAGAACACGGGTTCCAGAGCGCAGGCTCAGTTGTGTGGCACACAGGCTTAGTTGCCCTGTGGCACGTGGGATCTTCCTAGACCAGGGATCGAACCTGTGTCCTCTGCATTGGCAGATTCTTAACCACCAGAGCACCAGGGAAGTCTAGGAATGAATTTTTATTTAAGGATCTCGAAGCACTGAAATGGCCCTGTCTTAGGTTTTGGAGGGTAAATGTGAAGACCAGGGAGGCTGAGTGTGTAAATTTCCCAGATGCCCTCACAGCCTTGGCAGGTCCCAGGCATCACTGTGGACGCCTCTGTTGCTGCCTGAGAACATGCTCTTTCAAGCTCCGAAGTCTTGCTTTCAGCTGCTATGGCTCAGCTCTGAGAAAAATCAAGAAGCTGTCACTAGCGCTGTCCCACCTTCCAAGCTCCAGATGCCTTTGAGTTACAGACTGTGTTCTGCAGGGCAGGGCTGACCCTGCATTTGTGAGAAGGCGCCATCAGAGGCTAGGAGAGACTTAGATCTTCCTGGCTGAACCATTCCAGCCCTGCTCATCTGACCATTTTTGTCTCTAAGAGTCAAAATATCACCCGCCTCTAATTGTGAAGGAAATGGCGAATACAGTTCAAAGAAAAACGTGGTGGGCTTATGTTTTAGAACACGTGACTTTTTATATCACCTATGTATTTTATGCCCAAAGACAGGATGCTCAGCTCGATTTACTATCTTTTTAAAAAGCCACCCAGTCTCTTGGTTTGCGCTTAGTGGCAGGCATACAAGAAATGTCCTACTTGCAGAGAAAACCTCCCCACCCCACCCCCAGGCCCTTCAAATCCAGGAGCTCTTGCCAGAGTGCACAACCGTGGCTCTGCACGCAGTGGCCAACAGAGGGATTTCAGTGTTCCTGGGGAAAACTGTGTCCGCAGAGATAGACTGATGACTGAAAGGATAGAAAGGAAGCCTGTGTCTGTGGCAGGAACATAACTCTCTTAGTAAATCAAAACAAATCAGTCCAAGTTTGCCTTCAGAAATATGGAGGAAAAAAGAGAACATGTTCTCTTCCTGTTGGGCCGTTCTACAAAATCAAAGCCAAAGATTCTAAATAGTGAGTTACTTGTGCCTTCAAAAGAAGGAAGCAGTCTGATTCAGTTTGAAGAGGAGATGAAGAACGCATCTCAAAAGCGGTCTTTTAGCAGAGTGTTGCACAAAAGGACGTTTTAGAGGTTTGCATATGCATTGAAAAGCTGCAGTACTTGGTGTATTCAGGTAAGTATAGAATCAATAGGAAATGGTGAGATCATCGGGGAGTTCACACTGGACATTCACACAGCTGGACAAAGAGCTTCATTATCGCCATGGTGATATGGGGATGCATCTGCTGCAAGGCTCACCCCGCACCCCACCCCTGCCCTTGAGCTACCTTCATCAATGGCTGCAGAGAATGGGGGGTGGCTGGGAGGGGGGCTTCCTGCTAGAAACTCAAAAATTATTTTTGACTTCACTAATGTGGAGAGCATGGAAAGCTGGGGGTGTGCTAGAATTGCACTTTTCGACTTAATACCACAGTTGGGTGCTTAGCTATAGCCACTGGTTTGCTTTCTACATTCACAAAACTGGCAGATGAAACATGAAAAAGAATACTGACTCTTTAATCTCTGCTTCTCCACCTAAGGCCCAAGGCAGGCTGACAGGGAACTTCATTCTGGAAACAGGACTTTTTTTTTTTTTAATTCTGGATTACTTTTTCCTCTGCTTTTGAAAACTGTGGGCTATAGGGGAATGAACCTGACATAGACTTAAAACAAGAACAAGTTTCTTTATCTAAAAAGTTATAGTCCTTGATGCTTACAGGAAGGTCATTTTCAAAACCCACAAGAGAAACAGTGTTAGAGCCAGGAACAGTGCACTGAGTGCTTTATTTACTTGCAGTAGAGACAGTTTTTCATTTAGAACTGCTCATAGGATCAAGCAAAGCTTTGATGCCATGCAGACTTTCCTATAGATTTTGCAATTAGTGAACTGGATGTCTTAAATAGCAGGCATCCACAAATTGGTTTTTAGTTTTTTTGTAAATTTATGCGCCGAGCAATATTTGGTCAAGTTTAACGATATTTGATACTTAATGTGAGTTAGAGCTTAAGGACAGAAGACCGTGCGTATGTGGATGGTCTGTGAATGACTGTACATCATCTATGGATTTTTCCCCTAATACCCTAATGACAGGCCCTGCTTCAGTCGCTATCTGTGTGATTTATAACCTCAGAAGAGGTTTTTTTCCCTGTACCACTGCCGATGGATAGATTTTTATTAACTGTTAATATCGAATCATGCAGAAAACTTTTCATTGACTGAAAACATGTCAATTAGTTAAATTTGAAAAATAAATTCCCCTTTTGTTGATCATAATGTGCAGAATTGGAGACCAATTTCAATTTTATTTCAACATGGAGAGGATCATGTTCTAGGACTGGAAGAATCAAAGTAATGGTTGGCAAGAATGACATCTGAGATCTTAGATTTTTTTTGGTTTCAGTCCAACCAGGGAGTTTTAATATTTAATACTCTTTATTCCTGCTCTTCTTGACCTGGGACAGTTAAGAATAGGGTATTTTTTAGCCCCCATACCATCTTTTTTGGTGGGGGTTTCTTACATAAGGGACACTGAACTCTTCAGCATGGAATTAAGGTTTGTGACCAGGAAATGAGGGAAACGGTGGATTTATTCACTCATTCAAGAAATAATGTTGCTGAAGGTGACTTCCGTGCCAACACTGGGGGACAGTAAAGGGAGCAGAGCCTGTTGCCCGCCTGTCCTCCTGTCTGAGTCTCAGCTGGTCCTGAAAATTTCGTTTCCCTTCCCAGGGACTGATTGAGGATTGGAATGTGATGAAACCTCAGACAGCGAGATTCAGGGGGAGGTCTCTCAGCCGTGGGAGACTGTTGAAGAAGTTTTCTGTCTTCTGGAAGTAAGGATTTGCCTCTCTTTGCCTTTAAACAGGAGACAGATGCTTATCAGTCACTTTCACTAATAAGTTTATCACAAGGATGACTTATGGAAAGTGGCGTGGAGGCCCGTGAACACACAGCGGGTCCATCCTGGCCAGGGTGAATTCTTCACTTCTTTTAAAAATGAAAATGAAGTACTGGGATGTAGGGAGACCTACAGAAAGGTAAAAGAGGAGGTGGATCTTGTAGTCAGGTTTGTTTTATGTCTCTGGCAGATCCTGTGTTTCAAGATACAGTTCCTTCACTAAGTCTGCTGTCTCTACCAAGAAATATCTAAGTGGTGAGGCATAGGTATGCAAAGACTAGTGTTCCATAAAATTAGGACTATTTAAAGGAGCTTAGGCACATTTTACCTGTTCACCTGTTCTGTTAAACTGTCAGAAAAACTGGTGCTTTATTGTGAAAACATTACAGATTCTCCCACGTGCAGTCATCATTGATTGTCCTCTGAATAGCAAATCTGCTACTTTTTGAGTAAAAGGACTCTCATTTGGGGCTGTATGTGTGGTGGACTTCCACCATACCTCAGGGAGATAAACCTTGATTGTTTAAACCAGCCATGGTAATTCTATCCAGTGCGTGGCTGAGGCTAGGGCATTTGATGAAACGCTGGGCAATGAGACTTTCCAGGAGAGCCTCCAGGGATATTTTCTTTCAAAAAAATGAACAGAAAGTAGCAGCTGACTCTCCCCTGACTTTGGACACTGTCCGATGAGGCACATTCATTGGCGGTGCTCCGGTTGTCCTTTGATCACGAAGGGAAAGTGAAGATGATTATAAAGGAAGCTTATGTCATTTTTACTAGGGTTTTCTGTTACTTCCATAGGTGGGTTCTGGCACCTCCCCAAGAATTCAAAGGAGGCCAGAGAGGGGATGGGTGTTACAAAGAGGTTCAAATCACCTGCTCCTTAGTCAACCCTATATTAATGGGGAAACTTATGCTCAACACATACACAAACTGAATCCTATGTTGCTCATTTGTGTTCTAATAGAAATGTTTGAGAGGTTTTTGGGAAGGTATGCAGGGTGTCATTAAATCTATATTTCAAGCAAAGTAATTTTAAAAAATACAATGTCATCTTGTCCTTTATTTTGTAAGAAATAATGGAATTGGTTTTATTTAGGGTAATTGATTTTGGTTAAAATGGGTGATTTAGAAGTTTTTTTTTTTTAATTGTGCTTTACAACAGCAATGGACTCGTTTCTCTCAAATATCAGGTGTTTCTTTTTATGATAATAAAAAGCAGCTACTAATTGAAATAGTAATAAGGAAAACCCTAGGAATCCATGTTAGAATTGTATTAGAATGTATCAATGAAATTGAAGATCTGACTTCCTCTCTTGGTAGAAAAGATCATGTGTTATATTTTGTGTCCTCGCGTGTGCACTTTGAAGCCTGGGATGCCCTTACCACCTACCCTTCCCCCACCCCACCCCCACCCCTGGCCTGGCTCCTGACATCTTGGCTTCTTGCCAGCACCTCTCAGTGGGAAGAATGTGCTTCCTCTGGCTCATCCTCCTCTGGTTGCCCCCACCTCTGGGGCTCCTGGGTTTTATACATACACCATAATGTAATTGTCTTCTCTTTATTCCACCTTTTCAAATTTGGCTGTTTTTGTGCTGTCTTTTCTACTAATATGTAAGCTTCTTGAAGGTGAAGACCCATGTCTTAGTCATTTTTGAAATTTTATAGCAATGCTGCAAAACTTTGTAATAAATACTCACAAATGTTAGATGACCTTGAATAGGGGAAATATGACTGTCCTATTCACACATCAAGTACCTAGACAAATATTAACCTGGGGAAAAAACTGACTTTTGCTTACAAGTTGACAGTTATTACTATCTCTACCCTATTAACTTTCTCCACTGATACGCAAAACTTTACATGTTTGTAAAGAAGTTGATCTCTTAATCGAGTTATCACACTTGTTTCATTTGAACACTGATTGAGATGCCCTCAGAGCCATTTGACTATTCACATGTTTTAATACTGTTAATAAAATTCATCTCTTGGAGGGGGACAAATGAAGTCCTTAAGATCACTAGTCGATTTGTATTTTACTCCATGTAAAACAATGCCGTCTAAATACCAGTGTGGTCAGTACTTCTCAAACTTTTATATGACTGTGAGTCAGCTAGGGATCCTTTGTTAACTGCATATTTGGACTCAATAAACCTGAGGCTTGGCCTGAAATTTGGCATTTCTAGAATGCAATGGTGCAGGGACACCCAGCTGGTAGGTAGGCCCTTGCTGGTCTCTCTTCTCTCTGTGTGCCTGACCTTGGACTTAAAAACCCAAATCAGCACTTGCCCAAAAAAAAAAAGGTGTAAAGTAATAATACTAATTCACTCCTGCATAAAAGCCTGGCTTAATTTTGTCTCCCTATGACAATCTTTTTAGTTAATGGACAGGCTAGGCTGACTTGGCTTCTGAAAAAAGGCAGACGTGCCAGCTATTACGTGCATTTCCTTTCATGTGATTTTTCATATTCATATGGAAGAAGAGGAAAAAACTCATTTGCTTTGGCGGGGGAAAGTCCAGCCAGTGATCAGGTGGCAGCTAAATCCCTGAAGACCCAGCCCTGGAAAAATCTAAGATCAGAAAATACATTCCCTGTGCCATCTGCACGTGGCCCACCCAGCAAACTCCACACCTTCCCTCCTTCCTTCACTCGAGCCTTCCTCTACTGCGGCGATGGCTGCATACCCAAATCAACAATTCAATTCCCCCTTTGTTTGTGTGGCAGATGACAAATGCATGGAGGGCATCTTGTGTTTCCTAGGCAGGCAGGGCACTTACTTTGATTGATGCTCGGTTGTGGAAAAAAATGAGCTGGGAAGGAATTACAATGGAGGGCCTGCAGACTGGAAGGGGGTATACTAATTAGTCCTGCATTAAGCAGTCGGCTTGCATTTGGCGATGAGACGCCTTCAGGAGGGAAGTGTAGGGGTTATTGATGCAAAACAGCAAGGAATGCATTATGCCAGGTAGCTGTGTATTCGTTTTGTTAGGAAGTATAGAATTTTGTAATTAAGAAAGAAACAGGCTACTGTATTTTTTTAACACCTCCCCAATGCATTGGGTAGGTGGTGCTTTTTAACTTTAATGATCTCATAGACAAGGTGGAAGTCCTCCACTCTTTCTGAAATAACTCTGCCATAGTTTTCTCATCCTGGGTCCAGTTCTAGGAAGGGAAAACTGATGCCACTTCTATACTTTCTGGCTCCTTTTTCCTCCCCTAAAGTTCCACTGCTGCAGAGCCTTGAGCCTCGCTGCTGGGACACATGGTAATAAAGAGAAAGGAAGTTTTCCCTGAGGCTACTCTTTCCAGATTTTAGAGTCATTGCTGACATGACCCGGGAAGAACTCGAAGGATATCTCAAGGCAAAAGGAGCATCTTCTGCAGACAGGGACAAAAGCACAACACAAGGCGTGTGTCTCTGGTTAGCACTCGTGGTCTGCCTTCCGTTTACTGGACGTAGGCAGAGGCACAGCGGGGGAGGGTCGAGCCATTCCTATAGGTAAGGGGAGTTTGCGACTCCAGGGTGACATGACAGTAAGGACCGCAGCCCACCAGGCGCTTCGGTCCATGGGGATTCTCTAGGCAGAATATTGGAGTGGGTTGCCATGCCCTCCTCCAGGGGGTCTTCCCAACCCAGGGATAGAACCTGCGTCTCTCATGTCTCCTGCATTGGGAGGCGGGTTCTTTACCACTAACGCCACCTTGGAACCCTGGAAAGCTTCAGGGTGATAGGCAAAGGGGCTCAAATCATTGCTAATATGGATGATTTAAAGTTCAAACCTTAAAATGTTGATTTGTTCAATTCGGCCCGAAGAATCAATGAAGCTGGGTTCAGTGACTCCAGTGAGGTGGCATAAAGAAAAAACTATCACACAGGTCTTTGGCTCAGTGTAACGGAAGAGGACCTAAACTCTCTTGGTTTTGTCATTTCACTAACCCACTGTATTGGTGTATATGATGTGATTCTTAGGGATTCTTTATGTTGGAACCCAGTGAACTCTCAGGTGTCTCGTGAACCTAGTGGCAGAGTAAATGGTCCAGAGTTTTTTGGTTCACTTTATCAGAGTTGTCGAATCCTGGTGCAGCTGAGATTTCTTTTTCCTTTTCTTATTCTAGAAACAAGCTCATCTGTAGATTTACAGTTGCCTATGCTAGGAAAATAGATCCGAGTGATAAAGATAGCATTTTGAGTTATCAAAGGCTGTCAAGTCTTTTTTTCTTTAAGTTCTATCCATAAACTGGAGCATAAGACAGATCTCAAAATATCAGAAGTACAATCAGATGACTAAAACCTGCCTTTCATGGACAGAGCCAGGAATTGTGCCAATAGCTCTAGGAGGAAAAGCTAAATAGTTAATGTGGTTTATTTTTTTTAACCATCCCTTTGTTTTAGAATTCTGTCTTATTCTTGAGCTGACTCCATGTCGCCATGACCTTCTCCTGCCAAGAAGGCACAGTTGAGGCATCATTCAGTAATAACCTAGGGCTCTGGACAAGCAAGATGCGGTGCTGGCTTTTTGCCTTTTCTTCCAGTGTTTACACAACCAAGACTTATTACATGCTCTGTCATTTTGTTACTGGGCTGGCTTTGGTTTGAGAATTAGGTAAACATCAGACATTCCATCACACAGTTTTTAGACTCAATCTTACTTTATAATGATGTTAATGTTTATTGTACAAAGAGAGATGCATTTGTATATTTTAGCATTTTATTTCAGTCACAGAATGCAAAACCTGACATCAGTTTGATTTGTGTGTGTGTGTGATTGAAGATATTAAGCACTACAAGAACGCTGAAATTTCAATCTGATTAGGATCAAAATTCTTCAGGATCAAAACACTCCTTTTTCCTCCCCCTACAGTTTTACTAATTGTGTGCTACTTGACATTGTGGAGTTATTCCACAGCGTGATAGCTAAATATGTGAAGTGTATTTTACTGTGCTGAATTATCAGCTCATTCTATTTGTTTTTCATGCGTTTAAGGTTATTAAGAGAACTTAAACTTAGAAGTCATGTGTATAAGAGTTGAAAGACTTAGCTCAATCATTGTTAGCAGAAAAAATCATAAAGCAATAGCCAGTATGTCAATATCAAGTAATGAAAAAAAACCCCACAGAATTTGAAAGCATACCTTCTATGTTTATTAGTTGGCAAGATACCAGAAAAATTAGGATACTGGCACAATACTGAATGGTGGATGGAGTTGTTTATTTTCAGCACTCTCAAATTATTCCGGGTACTGAAAACGAGATAAAAGTAGATCGGAAAGGATGGCTTCAAATGTATTTGTTGGAGACCTTTGTTATGGGAAGAAATGGACTGCCCTGGCTCACTGTTCCTGAGGAATTGTATTTCTTCAAGCTGTAAATCAAATCCCAGAGAGGTAGCATGACGTTTTCCAAATAATAACGGAGGATGACAAAATTCTTTTTTGTCAGCATCAGGTTTCTGAATTTAGACCTCGATTAAGATTCCAGAATGGAAAAGCACCCACCCCCCAACTCCACATACATGCATGTGGTCTATGACTGTGTCTTACAAACATGCATTCATCTTAAAAGTCTGAATCTCTGGCATATCTGCATCGCAAAATATACTCACAGTTTCCTCCAAAGATCCTGATTTTTCTCCATTTTCTCTAAATTCCCAGCTACAAAGAACCCGATGTTTCTTTTCAGGAAACAGCATCATTTTTTTCCCTCAATTAATTGAAGAACCATCTGCTCCTGTGATACCCGACACCCATTTGTTCTCAGCAACAAGTGCGCTCCCTAAATCCCCGGGGAGCCATACCAAGGCACGCACTCAGGGTTGGGAGTAGAATCTGCCAGAGCTGCCTTGCAGACAGCCTTTTCCCAGGGACACAGCACATACAGAACTTGACACTGACCTCGGTCCCCATGTCAGTGCTGCTAATGCAGGGTTCAACACACAGTACGAGATGCTCACACTCTGAGACTCCGGCTGGCTTACCGTCTCTCCATCATGCTTCTGAAGATCTCAGTTTGCAGTCAACAACTGCAAAGGGCAGGAGAGAGCTCAAACAACTGTCCTCAACCACGGCCAGAGAGGGAAGACAACATTAACACAGAGGCCACCTGGCTGATCTTACTGCATAAAAGCTTCCGTTTCAAGCCAAACCATCTGATTTGTGTCCCCTTGCATGCATTTAAAACCAGAGTTCAGAACTGGGTTTAGAACCTTCTAGGAATGTAGATGGCAGAACCCTCATCTTCTAGGAAGAGTCTACGGAATGGTCATAAAAAGGACCTCTCATTGGAAAAGAGAGCTTCTTCCTAAGAGGGCCACAGTGCCTCCCAATGGGACTTGAGATCCTTTGCACTCAGTGAAAACAACCCCTTGAATCTAATGAGGGAAAAGTGCATGAGGATGCTGGCGTGTGAGTCACTGTGTGGACCCAGCAGAGCTCGCTGGCCTGGTTTTGCTTAAACGCCCACAAAAGGTGCCTTGGAGGTGAGCCTGCTGGTCAGGAGCTGGGAACCAGGCTCAAAGAGCTGAGATGACTTTCGCCCTTCCAGGAGTCGGCACATGGAGGTACCCGCTTCTCTAAATAACCCTCTTTGTAGAAATACAGTGAAAAGTCAGCGCCTTTGAGAACTTCAGTATCCACACTCTGCCCCTCCCCTCCCCTTCCCCACCCCAGGTCTGTGGCTAGTCAAGTAGGAATTTTTATGAGGCTCTGGCCTAGCTGAACTTGTCTTTTCCCACATCTGTTTTGAAACAGAGACCACAAATTTCAGAGTGGAAGTAGCTCTAGAAAATGAAAGGGTCGAGAAGGCACTTAAGACAAAGGTCTCCCCATCACATCATGGGAGAGAGCACGCGGGAGACCACGAAATCCGGGGTGAGCACCTATAGATCCAGCAATTTCTCTGGGCCCCAAGATCCAGCTTTCAATCTAATTCCAATACAAGTTGAAGTGATTTATGTCTCACTTTTTCTCACTGTGCACTGACAGTCATCTCAAATGTGCAGGAGATATGAAGGGAGAAATTGGCATGGAAACCCAAAAAAAAGCATCCAGGAGAGAGGACCCCAGCTGGGCTGTCCCCGTGCACTGGTGGTACTTACAGTCCAAGTGACTATGCCTGATGCCCTCGACATCTTCAGCGTGGATGAAGTGGTAGCATCTCTTCCCTACAATGTCTACGGGGGTCAGATCCATATAATCACTAATCCTACAAAGAGAAGAACACAGGCTGGAAATCAGAAGCAGGGGAAATATACAAACAGTTCAATGACTTAGAAACAGACCTACTGACAATTTTCCTTGTACCAGGGTACCTGTGAGGACTGGGCACTGAGGGAAAACCCCTTTTAGATAAAATTAATTTTCTTTAACATGTAACAGTCCTTTTCTGAAGCTGGAACTGCGCTGGATCAAGCAGTTGTGTTGAAATAATTAGGTAGGTTTTTCTTTTCTTTCTTTAGTATCGGAATATGCATTTAGACAACATAATTCCATGAAATTATTGAGAATCAGTAACAATGCGAGATCCTCATTAGAGGCTAAGATAATTCAAGGTTACATAATAAAATAAAAACATGTTATGTTTATACCAAATGATTAGAGACACCTTTCATTTAAACAGATTGGTCTTCTATTGGGTATTTCCATGAAAAAGGGCTTCGACTGCTTCTTGGCACAAAATCCAAATTGGCATTTCAAGGGATATAATTTAAATGCTGAGACATACAGATGCCTGGGGGTATTATCTTTTTTTGTCTGAGTCAGTTGAGAGCTCAGCTCTCACTCCTGGCCCTTTTAACTGGGACTTTGTGGTGGATTCCACACGGAAACTTTTAAACCATTTCGGCAGCTCTGCCGGGCTTGTGCTTGACTGTACGTGTGTGTAAGCCTCTGTCATTGATTGTCCAGCCACCAATGTCCTCAGGCAGGAGCAGAGAAAAACAGAACAAAAATTGGAAAGCACGGTGGGGCGGTGGTGGAATCTGCCTGGTTTACACAAACGCGCCGAAATGCTGCCTCTCTTCTTCCCTGTCCAAGTTCAGGCTCATTTTGGTCCGTCCCAGAGAGAATTTCTCTCGTGTTTAATTGATTCTCTTTACTGGCCCTGTGCTTTTTATGTTTTATGACTTATCAAATATTAAGTGAATCTTTAGCTGTGACACCTTGAAGAAACCTGTGAGAGCGCTGCAGGGGGAATGAAATCTGACCCCCAAAGGCAAGGAAATAAGAAACCAAACCAAACCAGGATAATATGGGATATAATGAAAATACCCTACCCAGGGAGTGAATTTCTCAGCGTCTAGCAATTTAAATCGTATCTTTGGCCAAAATAGAATTCTTGGAGTGTTTTCTCAGGAGTCCATGGTTTTCTGGTATAAAATGGATCCGCTGGTGTTTTCCTAAAATCATTAGTTGCTTTCCAAGCACAGTTCACACCCCCTTTCTGCAAATGGTGAAAAAGGGTGTCACTAAAGGCCCTCATTCCCTCCATGGTGTTTCTGCAATTTGCTGGATCCTCTGAAAGCATCAGAGGTTGGCTTTGCCCAAGGCTGTCCCGGGATTCCGAGGAGAGTCCAGGAGAGGCCCCTGTTTTCTAGTTAGCAATTTCCTAAGTAAACAATGAACCCTGGGGAAAGGCACCCAGTTCTTTAGGGAAGATAGTTCTTCAGTTTACTTTTTATTTCAATGAAATCCTCAAAACAATGGAAATACTTCTTTGTTCTCCCAGAGCCCGTTATCAAGGTGAATGTGATGAGCTCTGTGTTCAAAGACTTCTTCATCTATGTGTAGAAAGTCCTAGACCGGTCTAACGACCTGTATGTCAGGATCAAAATCCTGATGGCAACCTATACTCTGAGACCCAGTTTCCTCATCTGTGAAACAACTTCAGAGGCTGGTGAGGGTACTAATGAATGAAATGATGTGAATGTAGCATGGTGCCCGGCACACAACATATGCTGTTCTCTCAGATTAAATATGCAATTACTTCTAATAGGGGTCATTTTAAATAATTACTGTCATCTTCAGTAGGGAAATAATGCTGTATTATACTGGCTAATAAGGGGTTGTGGAAAAAAAACATGTTTTAATGGGAGGAAAGATGCATGAAGTGGGCCATAGAAAGTGATCTCAATTACTAGAGTGGCACCATCAGGCACCCAAGTCCATGGAGTGCATCAAAAGAATTAATCAACCTGTGACCACAGGCCTGAGAATTAAGTGATGGCTTAGGGATTTCTGGGAGCTAGGTAAATGAGATGAGACTTCATTTCTTTCTTTCTTTTTTTTTTTTTTTGGTGGTGAGTGGTGCTGGTAGAACTCAATCAAGGGAACTGACATTTGTTTTCAAAGAGCCATAGTTCATCCTTTGACTGTCTACCTGCCTCCCTGGGTATCCAATGTTCTACATTTTAAAACAGAAGAGACTGCTTTATGGGCTGTATGTTCTCTTTCATGGGTGCACACGTATGAAAGATCCCCACAGTGGTTATTTGGACCACTTCCTTACCATTTTAGCCTGACTTCTGAAGAGAAATTAGAGGCAGGGAATGCAGGGAGGTCCTGCAGAGGTAGGGTGTTTGAATCCGACAGATAGAGTTCAAGTCTTGGCCTCAGTCAAGACACTTACCCTCTCTCTCTAAGCTGACACTGCCTGGCGCTGGTGGACATGGGCAACACCAGCCTCACAGAACTATCTTGAAGCTTCAATGAGACAGCGCTTTCAATGTGCTTCACACACCACTGAGGGTGTAGCAGGTGTTCAATAAATGTTCGCGCTCTCTATTATTCCTGGCCAGCCCTAGCTACTCATTCTGGTGAACTCATCTTCCTGATTCTCTGTGGCCACTGAAGAATGCCTTGGACATAGCCAGCTATACAGTCATGGTGATAAGAATTTTAATAAATACTCTCAAAACTTGACAAATAGATTGAACTACTCATTAGATAATAGTGACAGGCTCATGATATCGTCTCCCTGCCTGAACACCCTAAAGCTTGGGTGGGTTATCTTTTCCCAGCGAATCCTTTCCTCTGAATCAAAGCCTGACCAGGAAGACAGACATTTCTAGCTTGATCCTGACATCCTTAGTGCTTCCCAATAGACTGGATGTGGGCACTGCCTGTCTTCCTCATGTCTGGGCCCGGGAGAGAGATCACTTTCCTAAACCACTTGACCATCCTGTTCGTTTGTTCCCACCACCCCCCTTCCTGCCCCCAAGAATGAAAAATACCACCAAGCTTTCTTCCCACAGCCACATGTGAGCACCTCCCCTGCACCCCCCCCCCCCCCCCCACCCCCCCACCCCCCCGCCCCAGGATTCTCTCTCCTTCAAATCAGCCTGATGATAGACTGGTGACTTCTAGGTGAAAGGTCTGAAGGGGCACTGTCCCATCTCTGTGTCCCTTGCTTTGTACCTAATGAAACAGTGAACTTCTTAACCAGAGGCTAAAAAGTCCTTTTGTAAAAGCTCAGTGTTGAGGAAGGACTGCCAAGTCACTTATATGATGGGTCATCTTTAATCTATCCAAGTGAAATCCTCAGGATTACAAAGTGTTATTGAAGAGTTCTGCAAATTTCTTTTTGGTCTTGTTTTCCTCTGGGGATCTCAAATTCTTATTTGTTCTCTACATGCTTTGTGGACTGAATGTTTGTGTACTTCCTAAATTCGTCTATTGAGGTCCTTACCCCACCCCCCCTCCTACCTTGGGATAGTATTTGGAGGCGGGAACTTTGAGAGTAATTAGGTTTAAATGAGGTCATAAAGGTGGAGCCTCCATGGTGGGATTAGTGTTCTTATAAGAGGGAGAAAGATCAGAGCTTGCCCTCCCATATATAAGAACATAGCAAGAAGCCAGGAAGACACCTCCCACCCTGCACCCCACCCCGGACTCCAGCCTGCCACCAAAGGAACCTCGTCAGCCTGCACCTTCATCTTAGACTTCTCAGCCTCCAGAACTATGAGAAATAAATGTCTGGTGTTTGAGCCACCTGGTCTATGGGGACTTGTCCCAGCAGCCTGGGCTGACTAGGAGAAGGCACGCAATGCCTGTGTGAACACTGCCCATCCTAAGGCTGGGTCCTTGCAGTAGTCAGGAAGTGGGTCTGGCTGAGGCATCAGGAGATAGCTCTTGCTGCATTGATTTGCCAAGAATGTCTCAGTCCTGCTCTCTCCTTGGGTTCTCAGCCAAAATGGGTCTCAGTTACAGCATATGGATGCCTGGGTATCCTAATTCATCCCATTGTTGTCCCTAATGTAAATCAGGGCAGTGATGTAAATTTCAAATAAAAAGCATGGTTGGTGTCAGTCCAAGCAGCCATTAAAAATAAGATCAGGATTTATAATGAGCCTCATTGGGAGAGTAAAATCCTTCAGACTGCTGAAAACACCGGCCCTTACCAATGTGCAACATACAACAGGGCAAATGAAAACAAAAACGAAGTACCTATTTTCACAGTAAATGATATTGAGGTCCATATTTACTCGAGTGACGAACATATGGCAGTCAATTCTGACTTCATTGATCGTAGGGGGAGGCAGGGCATGAGCCACAACCACGAGACCCATGATTTGGCTGGGGATGGTCCTCCCGTGGGGCAGTGACACCCGCAGTCGTAGCCGGCCCGTTATGTGAATCACCTGGAATAGAACATTAAGTACAGGACACAGTCAAATTTACATCCGGGCTGTAACAGTACTTCTTTTGAGAAATGCAGAATCGCATCTGGAATAACGAATGTTAGCTTGAATCTGGTGTAATCATAAGGGCTGTCAAAGTGCCCTCAATGTCCTCAAGGCAAGAGACAAAAGAGAAATAGTCTTATACTCTGAGCGTTTCTCAAGGCAGCATTATTAGTGTGCTATTGCTATCTTTCAGGACTTATTTTTTTTTCACGTTCAGAGGAAGTTCACAACCAGATAAAAGGACAAAGTTGAGCCCTGAGCTGCAAAAATAAATGTTTGCATTTTCATCCCTTGCTAGTGGACGATATCTGTCCTTCTCCACATTTCTACTGAATGGGATTCCATGGACGTCTCTTTTCAGAAGTGTGGCTCAGAGCTTTCCTTCATTCTCAAAAAAGCCAAAGGCCCCAGTGATTAAAAGATTCAGTGACAATGACATGAATGTGTCCTTTTGAGCATAGACGTCCCATGTTAGGCAGTGCTGAGTTGCCTGCACATGTAACACCGTGCTTAATCGCAATGCCTTGTGGGATCAAAGGTCAGAGGACCTCAGCGTATGATTGTTCCTTGAGCTCTTACCACAGTAGATCAGGAAGGCTTGCACCGTGTTGGTGACAGCTCCGAAGTACTTGCTCAGAAACAGGAGGGCGAAAACTGTGCTGTGATTTTTGGTTTTTTAGCCAAAGTATGCCATGGATAGTCTGGCCACCCACTCAGAACCAAACAATGTTGGTTCATCATCCTCACATTGTTTTCAATGATATGTTTTTATAAAGCCATCTTTTGAAAAAATTCCTTTGTTTTTGAATTGAACATAGGAGATGAGTCCCACTGTGAGTTCCCTTAAATAATGTTTTGGGAAATGAAATCATAAAAAGATGGAAAGAAGGAGGATTTGTGTGGCACCGCTTCTGGGTGATGGAAGGCGCGTGTGTATATGTATGTGTGTGTGAGGGGGTTGGAGACCGTGTGTACCCTAGTTGTGTTCCTTGGGCCCTGTGACAGTGTGGGGGACCCTCCAAACGAGGTTGTAGAAGTACTTGCCACTATGTCCTGTTGCCCAGTTGCATAACTGGTCGAGTTTCTGTGTTTGCTTTGCCTCTCCAAATGCACCCTTGAGCATCAGAGACACCTTTTGAGAGTCTCCTTTTCCCCCTTGTCAGAAGAAACTGAAGTGGGAAGTGGGTCTCTGACCTCCCTGGAGCAATAAGAACTAGCATCTGCTCTCCTTCCTAGGGGCTTGACTGGTAATTCCTTTTTCATTGTGTTTTTAAGTTATTCAGTCTTCCAAAAGCAAAGCCACACTGCTGTCAGTCAGGAAGCAGGATCAAAGCTTATGGGGCCGCCCTTCGGAGTCCTGGCTGTTCTAAATGATCCCTCTTCCCTCTCCTCCTTCATGTTTGAGCCCAGAGCTGTGGATCTGGAAACCAACGAGGAGGATTATTTAGGTTATTTTAGGAGCAGTTTTTTGACCACCCGCATTAAAGTTGACTAAATTCATGCTTAATGCACCTTTGCTTTCAGCTTTGGTCAGACGAGCTACTTTATGAATATTTGAAAATGTTCCTAGAGGCAAGGATGCTAAAACATCATCACAGACACATATTTTTGCAAGACCTCATTAACTAATAAAGAAATAGCTAAAAGAAATGGGATTAGCTTCACAGGAGGGGTGTTAACAGTCCCTGGTCCTCCTCCCAGCTAGGCTTACATAGATGCTCATTTATCATTATCTGTCTTGTTTTATCAGGAACAGTCAGCTTCTTGGAAAAACACAGATCTATAAATGCTCAGGAAAACTCACACCCAGAAATGATATGTTAAATAAATCTCCACTTGGTATTCTCTTCCAAAGCAATTTAAAGGCATCTGGGGTAGCAGACATTTGAGGAAGCCAGGCAGGCTACTAGGGAGCTGCGTGCATGTCAGAGCTACCCGCCTCTGATCTCCTCCAGCTTTGCCCATGGCCATTGAGCTGTTGAAAGGGGTCAAAAGTTGGGTTGGGCAGGGACCTCGATTTGTCCTCTCTTGATTTTGTTCTCCTGGAGAAAGCCACTCAACTTCACTGCATCTCTTTTCTGTGAAATGGGGATAATAGTGACTATTCTGCAGTTATATTATGAAAGTCAAAGGAGGTGGTGGTGGTAAACACTTTCCAAATCGTAAAGAAGTATAAAAATTTTCATCATAATTCTATTTGCCCTTAAAAATAATAAGGATAAGGACTGATTATACACTTGATCTTGACCACAGGCCAAATAAATAATTATTACTTTAAAGGATCATGCCATATTGTATTTGGGAGAAAAATTGGGAGAGTCTATTTTAGGTCATTCTCCTTTTCATTTTTTAAGTGAGGAAAGTGGCTCTGTAACATTCCTCCCCTAACTGGAATCACTGGGCTTGGAAATGGCAAAGAGAGCCTAGAATCCACGTTTCTAGGTTGTGTTTGCCCCCGGAGAAGGAAATGGCAACCCACTCCAGTATTCTTGCCTGGGAAATCCCATGGACAGAGGAACCTGGCAGACTATAATCCATGGTGTTGCAAAGAGTTGGACACGACTGGGTACTTGTCAGCAGCAGGTTGTGTTTGAGCATCATTTCAACTTTGTTATGCTTTTATACGTTTTAAGTGCATATTCATATTGAATCAAAACATTAGAAGTTTATACCAGATGCCAATTTACTGCCTTAAGTAAACTGTATATGAACCTTTGAAATGATTTCATATATAGCAGAAGCCCGAATTATTTGAAAAGTCTGAGAAACTATACAAACTAAGAAGGGAAAAAAAACCTAAGAAAATTGCCAATGCAATAAACAAAGCAGTTGTCAAGAAATGTCAAAGAACATCAGAGTATATTTGTCTGAGTGTATGTACATCTGGGGGTGGGGGAGAGAGAGGTTGAAGAGAAGAAAAGATATGTTAGGTCCTGTAATTAATTTTGGGGTTTAAATTATGGTATTTCCCCCAAATCCATTTCATAAGGCCAACAATTTTTTTCCCTCCCATTGTGAGAAGTTGTGTTCCGATTTTAGAAACACGGCAGAGAACATGTATCCAAACACACATACAGTTTGTTTGTTTGTTTGTTTTACTTTGTAGTTGCTTTGAAGGTTGAAGGCCTGAGGCTGGATAAAAATTATTATCAGAAGATCTGGGTTCATATCCTAGCTCTGGCACTGCATAGTCATGCAACTATGATGCTCAGGGAATTGAAATAACTTGCTTACTTTCCAGGTCAGCATATTAGGGATTAAAAACCTAGTACAGAGAGAATAAGTACTCTGTAAAGATGTCTTTTTTTTTCTTAATGAGGTCATCAAAGGGCACTTTTGTGGTTTTTTAGTTTCTCAAACATATGCAAGGAGTCTTGATAGGTACCAGAGAGAAAACCAAGGTGGATCAAATGTAAACCTGTTCTCAAGAGTTCGTAGACTACCCAGTGAGAGGAGACAATTATTCCTAACATATTAAGATTGGGAAATGACTCAGGGTCTGCTCAAATGGTTCTCCACTCTGGTTATATGACGGAATCTCCTGTGCTGTGTTGTTAAAGCATGGATTCCAAGGCTCCCTGCCCCAGAGATTCTAGTTAGGTAGGACTGGGCTGGGGTCCAACATTTGTTTTTTAGAACATCAAAGGTGATATCTACTACAGGATAATGTCTGGCTAAAGCGTTTGGACTTCCACCAGTGGTTCTCAACCTTACTACACATTGAAATCACCCAGGGAGTGGAGTCCCCATGTCCAAGCTGTATCCACACCAGTAAAATATGGACCTCTGGGATATAGGGCTGCTGAGAGGATTAAGTAGAAATGTATACAAATTTTGCCTGGGTATATGCCTGATACATAGTGTATGCTCAAAAAGATACTATATTCTTAAATAAAAAGTGTGTACACCAAAGGAAAGATATAGAATGAAATTTTAGGGATGTCAGGGTAGACAGAAACTACTTTTGACTGAATGGATCTGGAAGGCTACATGAAACTGGCGCTAAATTAAAACTGCCATAAGATATAGAATGGTAAAAGGGGTTCCAGATAGAGAAAAGGGCTGGAGTATAAAGTACAATAGAAACAAATACAAAAGATAACCTATTGGAGACACCCAGAGAGCCAGGAGCATTTCAACGAGGGTTAGCAGAAGAGACAGAGATGGGGCAAATACTAGGTACAAGCAGTAGAAGTTGGTAATGGGACCTGGAGAGAAGCATGGTGATTTTGAGCCTAGGTCATAGAAGATAATGGTAGACTAAATGATGACTGGGAATGCAGGAATTGCTGGCAAAGGGATGAAAAAGATTTCCCTGTGGACACTTAGTATTTGAGCAGCCTGGGGAGATGCTGGCAAGGTATCCTTTGCTTGTTGGAAAAAGGGGTTGAGCGCTTAAGAGTTGAGAGATGAAGGTCTGGTTGAAGATTTGGTTGGTTGGTTGGTTTGTGCTCCACTTTGGGTTTTTTTTTTTTTTTTGACTGGAGGTGATGCTTAAAACCAAGCAATTCAATGGAATTACCAACGGAGAAAACATAGATAAGAGAAAAACACCAAAGGGCATGCCAGCCCTTTGAGTATCTGAAGCCTAAAGCAACTTAACTTCTCTAAATTGAATTTCTCTTACTCTATAATTATTACTTTTGCTTAAAAGGTGACCATTTCTGAAAACTCTATGCTCCCTTTTTCTCCACCCACAATTCCATTCTGACATAAATGCTAAGCTTTCCACATGGTCACCAGGCCCTGGGGTAACATCCCAAAGCATGGGATGGCTTTTTTGTACAGTTAAGCAGGTGAATGAGAAATGATGTTGAATACAAGTAGATAAACCTAAATGCTAATATGATTTCAAGAACTGTGAAACCATAAAAATAGTAATTTTAAAGTGAAAGGAATACTGTGGCTTAGAAATAACATTGAATTGGGAAACAGAACAACCGATCTCAGTTCTGGTTCTGGTGACTTTTGGCACGTCTTCTAGCTTGACCAGGGCAGCGTTTCCTCAGATATAAAAGGGAAGATAAGAGTCAGGTGCTGATACCTAGGATTCTAAGTTCTAGAGAATTCTATGAGCTACTGCTCAGTAGAGGGGCTGTCACTGTACTGTTACCCTACCTCCCACTCCCCTGACAGCTCCCTGGTGAGGGCAGGAGCTTCCAAGGGCAGCTGCAAGCTAATCAACGCAGAGTTTACTTTAAGAATTAAATCAGTAGGGGTTTAGGGGTCATATCCGGGTTGGAACAGTGCTTTGGTTTTGGCCAACACCAGGTAAAAATTGCCTCTGTGTCCTAAAGGTTTGTCTTGGTCTGGTCTTTAATCTACAGACATTCTTCAAAAGAGATTTCTGAGTGAAAAGATTCTTGGACCCCGAGCTCAATTTTATGTAAAAGCTCAGTTCTCACCTTTCCTTTCATTGTTCTTGTTTTATCATAAAGAGCTGTGCAAAAATGCTAAAGCCCATATTTTTCTAAACCCCTTACACAGCACTGCCCAGACACCAGCAATAGTGAAGCAGTAAGCACAGGATTTCTGAGTGGAAATCCCACCATCTTTGATAAAAATGTCCAAATTAGCATCATTTGACAGTTCCACATTGAAGAAATCATCATCTGACTTTTAGTTTTCTTCTTGGATACAACAAGTGAGTGTGCGCCATGTAGAGAGTACATGACTGCGGAGTTTAGGACGAATGTGGGAGTGTTAACAAGCTATGATTCTTGGACAAATATATATTTCTCTTCCTGCCATATGCTCCTTTCTGTCATCTGTTGGTGATAAACACTTAGATGCGCTCCACTAATATCTTCTCATTATAAACAAACCCATCACAAAGACCTTGATAAAACCTCCCCTCTGTCAATACTTAAGGAAAGAAAGTCCATGACGGGAAAATACATCTGGAAGCTATTCTCCATTCTTTTAGGAATAAATCTCACTACTAGTCCTATGAAATGTTTTCTTTATCAAAAGGAAGTGCTAAGTATTATGTGCATTATTTTCCACATATAATGTAAAGTACAGAATAAGGCTAGGCACAGAGACGAACCAAGAAGCTGCAGGCAGGAAAAAAACTATGATTCCCTGGGTTTAGAGCATCTTCAGAGATTTTTTTTTTTTTTAACTTGTCCTTTAAAGAAATCCAAATTTACCTTAAAAATTAAGCTTCCTTCTGGCACTCTGGTCTTTTTTTTTTATTCCCCTGTAGAGGTCTGGTTCAGCATACAGATCATCAAATCACTAGCTCGGGTGGGAGAGTCAGCTAATTATTTTTAAGTGATGGGGGCTCTGGTGGCCCACAACCTGCTGAAAGATAAGGGCTTAGCTGGGTCTTCTGAATCTAAACATCTAGCCTACAGCCTAACAACTTAATCTAAACCAGCAGGAGAATATCAACCTCATGTAAATTACTTCATGCAAATTTTTAGGGAATGGGATTTCCTGAATTTAGAGCATATCATCGGTTGGAGAAGCTTCCCTAACAGGTCTCTCTGTCCCTCTCTCTCTGACTCCTGAAACCTAAGTCTTTGTACAAGGCCTGAAAAACAAAACTGATTCATCTGAGACCAGGAACTTGTCCACAGAGGCAGACGCTAGGGAGAAGAGGACTCAGAGCTGAAGTGAGGGGCAGGAGAAGAGCCGTGTTAGTTCTCTTCCCTTTCCAGCATCTCAGATTTTATTTCTAGAAACTGATTGGCTTCTAGGGATGCTCATCATAATTTACAATGAAACTTAAGCAGTTGGGGATAAGAAAGGACAGAAGAGAGATAAGTTGACTTCTCAAGGCAGAGGTGAGACTGAGGGTGAGGGGAGAGGTCCAGGGGGAAATTGGGTCTTGGCAGGGAGCAGGTAAAGATGCACGCCTCTTCCGGGGCCAAAGGAGATGCAACAGGAGAGGTGGTCGTGGAATGTCATCATCAACTAGGTCGAGAGGTGCTGATCAATTCAGGAACCACGTGGGTGGTAGGAGGCTTTCTGGAAGTTTGTCCCTAAGAATTTCCCTAAGAGCAGAGCTCTTCAGGCTTGGGTAAGATTTAGCACTTAAGGCTCGAGGACTAGCAAGAACCGGAGAGTTTTAGATGGGCTCAACTTAAGGGCAGCTTTGGCAGTGGAGAAGAAAGGCAGTGAGGCTGGGTACAAGGGAAGTATTCAGGGCAAAGTTAAGGAAGAGGATCCCCAGCAGTTCTCTCAGGTAGAAGACGACAATCAGAAAGTGTGAATTCCCAGGGACTCCATTTGGTTTGACTGCAGAAGAGATGGGCAGGAGGGGAAATGCAATGGGAGTACAACCAGCTGATGCTTGGTCTGATGGCTGAAAAGATTCACCAAGGGTGGGTTGTTGAAGTGGACAGACCTAGAGCTGTAGGTAAGGGCATTCCTGACTCTGATAGGCAGAGGAAGGAAAGAAGGAAGCCAAGGGCTAATTTCTCTGTTTTCACTGAGATCCTAAGGTCCTGAAAGCAAAGACTCATGATGCATAAACATGAGGAAGGGGGCATTCTTCCTCTTACAGCTGAAGTCAACTTGCTCTGTCCTATACACAAATAACTAAATGAGCCAGGCACACGGGGGAAACATATTTTGCTCTTTAATTGGAAAGCCCACAACACCTAATGCTGATATCAGGGATTTATTTAAAACCCCAAACCCTCTAGGGTTAGTGGTTTTTAAATCTAAGCATGTACAGGAATCACTTGGAGAGCTAGTTCCAGGGCAGGAATACAGATGCAGATGTAAAGAAGAGACATGTGAACATGAAGGTGGGGAGGGTGGGATTATTGGGAGATTAGGTTTGACATAAATACACTACCATGTGTAAAATAGATAGCTAGTGGGAACCTGTGGGATAGCACAAGGAGCTCAACTTGGTGGGAGGGAGAGGATATAGGTACACATATGGCTGACCCACCTTGCTTTACAGCAGAAACTAACATGACATTGTAAAGCAATTATACTCCAATTAAAAAAATAACACACACACACACATAATAGGGATCCCAAGGCCCTACCCCCCAAACTCTGGATTCTTTAAAGCTGGGACGGAACCTAGGAATCTGCGTGCCACCCAGCATTTCAAGGGCTTTTATGCCAGTGGTTAGTATAGCCATCCTTTCAGTCTTGTTTTAAGGGCAGGCCATTGGGTCACAAAGTGGGGCTTCCCTGGTGGTTCAGCCAGTAATGCAATGCAGGAGACCTGGGTTCAGTCCCTGGGTTGGGAAGATGCCCTGGAGAAGGAAATGGCAACCCACTCCAGTAATCTTGCCTGGAGAATCCCATGGACAGAGGGGCCTGGCGGGCTATAGTCTCTGGGGTCGCAAGAGTTGGGACATGACTTAGTGACTAAACCACCACCCTTGGGTCCGTCTAGCTGCAGCATCATCTTTATCTAGAGCTGGCCGGATCTAGACATCTTAGAAAGCTGACCCCGCGGCTTATCACAGACTGCTTCCTAAATGAACAAAGAAAGATGTACATTTACGGTTAAATCAGGACTGAAAACCCCCCTACTCTGTAAACACAAGCCCTTGTCTTGGTTCCCTGAAGTGGAGGATCAGCTCTTGATAAGCAGAAACCCTGGGCTGGTGTGGGATTGGGGCGTGTTTTCTGTGCAGAGGGCTGCCTGACGGAGGCGCTGGGAGTCCTGCCAAGGCTCCTTCACTTGTGGGCTGCACTGTTGTGCCCCACGGTCTCTGGGGAGGTGGAGCTCTGCCAGTCCCTTCTCCCTAGCCCAGCCTGCCCCTGGCTTAGCTCCTGATTAATTCAGGGGAATCCTGGGAGGTTAACCCTTAATTTGATGGCTCCAGTGGGGAGCTTGAGAGATTGGTGGTAATTTATCACCCTTAGTTGTTGTTGTTTTTTTTTTAATGTATAAACATTTTCCAAGGCAACACATAAAAAATTATTTTTCAAATCCACATTTAAAAAACATTAGCCACAGCATTCTTTTCTTACATGACTGTATCCTCCAAACATAGCAATTACTTCTCATCCATCTCTGTTAACAAGCTTCAAATATATAACATAAAAAATGTAACTACAATTAGAGCCTTAGATTCTCAAAATGTGGTCAGACTCCATATTTGTTTCCTATTCCTTTCGGAGAAAACAGTCTTTCTTCTACCAGAGATAAGATTTTTTTTTTTTTTTATTGGGATAGTTTAACTAAACTGAAGAGATTTCCTTAACGAGATTATGTAAATGTATGCCAAGGCTATAAACCACATTTTCTCAGAGAGTGGAACACTTCAAATATCATTTAATCAAACAGGACCATGGGTAGAAACACCTCTATAAATTGTTGAGGGGCAAAGCAAGAAGGCTGAACTATACACATCTGATCAAATTTCGTTTCATTCAGTTACTTTATTAAAGTCTCCTAGAGAAGGACAGAGGAACACTACCTCTGTGGAGGGCAGCATTTTTACTCCTGTCACTTGCTGTGGAGGAGGGATCTCAGCCTTTACAGCCCCTGGAGGCCCCTGTGGCTTTAGTGTCGCTGACTTGAGGGTAGAGAGGCAGTTCTTCTCAGTGTAACTGACTGCAATTGTATTTCCAACAGCATTAAAGAGAAAAAAAGAAGACTCGGAATTAGTCTTAATGCCAGGTGATCCTTCACCTATATGCCTGCGGAAACACTATATCGTATTCTCTCTTTTCTTGAGGACGCACGAGCTCCTATTAGGAAACAGATAATTCAGATAGTTTCTGTTTTCTATCCTTGCCCCCTTCATCTTTGTCGAAGGCGTGTTTTACGTAAATTTCTTGAGTTTAGTGACACGTCTTGTTCTAAGTTAGTCTCGCACACCTTTGTTTCTGTTTGGTAAGGGACTTTATACCCGCTCTAATCTGCGACAAATGGCCAAAGGTAGCTGTGGACCTTGCCGAGTGCTTGTCTGTGTGGACACTAGCTCTCTGCTCCCCTGAGAAAGGTCAGGGCTGCTCTGCTCTGTCCCCAGGCTTCCCAGGTGGCCCCAGCGTTAAAGAACCGGCCTGCCGATGCCTGAGACATAAGAGGCATTTGGTCTCTGGGTAGGGGAGATCCCCCGGAGGAGGGCATGGCAACCCTCTCTAGTATTCTTGCCTGGAGAATCCCATGTGCAGAGGAGCCTGGCAGGCTACACTCCGTAGGGTTGCAGAGATTCGGACATGACTGAAGTGACTTAGCACGTGTGCACTCTGTCCCCTCCACCTGGTCTGAAGGTCTGCAGGAGAATAAATGATTACATTTTGTTAAGAAGGAAAAGCCTTCAGAAGAAGAGCTCCGAGACATGGGAGTCAGCGCCTCCTCTCTTCCTCAGTGGCAGAGGATACAGAATTAAAGACAATTATCCACGTGGATGGGTAGGCCAGTCCTTGTGGAAGGGCAACTCTGCTGTCTCAGGAGCTGAAACTTTTTTTTTTAAAGCAGCCGTTCCTCTTAAAGGGAAAACACACACATACGAGGACTTGAATTACTGATAATTAAAAAAAAAACTGACCGCAAACAGATGGATCCTAAATATTGTGGAACAATGAAAGTCCTGACATTCTCCAAATTTAGACATGAAACTCCTTACAGATCAAACCTAAAAGTGATCCCTTTCCAGGAGGCTGTTGTAGGTAACTGGAACTCTTCAGGAATGCAAGAACAAGGAATTCTCTTAAGCTAGGCACTTTAGACTCAAACAGGTGCAAAAAACAAAGAATGCACAGTAGGAGCCAAAGTGCTTCACTTTTTCTGGCACACTCAGGCAATGTTCAGTTCTGTGTTTGCAGAGAGGCGCTCCTTTCTCTGTGTCAGTTTCCTCACTGGGAAAGCGAGTGGGCTTAACTACATGGGGTCTGAGACCCTTCCTTGCTGTGGTGTCTGTTAAATCTGGCATGTTTAAACATGAAGCTTTGAGCCATCATCAAAGCCCTAAACCTCTATAACTTCCCATCTGTATTATCTTGGTTCCATTCTTTGTGAGGCCTGGATGTTACGTGTTAGGCATTGATTAGCAAAGGACATTTTCTGAAATGTTTCTCAACCTGCCCTCCGTCTGCTATAGCTGATATTTTATAAGGCTGCTTCATTCAGCCCTATATCTCATCCTTAATGAGAGCAATTTCTAGGAATGACAGGCCTCTCAAAACGTCTTGCTTTGTGGAGTGAATGAATCCACGCCCTGCCAAATCCTCTTTGTGTGTGGCCCCCAGAGAGACAGCGCGCTGGGGCTGGGGGAGCGCCTTGCAGACGACCTCGTGCATCCACCCACCTTACAGACGTGGAGACTGAGGCTCAGTGAGGTGAAATGTCTTGCCCAAGGACGTACAGCCAGTGAGTGGCAGACACAGGAAGAAAAGAGAAGTTTCCTCATCTCTCACCCAGGGCCCCGTTCAGCAATGCATTTCTGGGGGAACGTCCCTCCCCCTTTTCCTCTTTTGTTTTCCCAAATGTGTTTCTATCTCTATATAAATAACTCAATGAAAACTTAGGATTTTAACCTTCAAAGGACCCTGTGGCACTGACATGGGTTATTATCCATTCAGCATATGCAGTTCAGAATGCTCACATGACTTTTGTGCGTGTCACCAGCTCATTTGCTGCATTTGGTTTATTCAGCCATGATTAGAGATAGTCATTTACAGTCACACATTTGGAAACTCTTTAACAAGCTTCTAGCAGTTTCCTTTCCAGAGCTGTTTAAATAGATGAGGGTGTGGTATCAGCAGTTTCCTCCATCCTACTGATTATCCCTGTTATGTGTACGTCTTTACCAGAACTTCCCCATTTTGTAGAAAGGCTTTTAAAAAAGAGAGAGAAAACAACCCAAAGATGCACACATCCTGGAGCTGATCAGTCATCATTTCAGGAAGACTGACTAAAAAATTAAAATTGAAACCACCACACTATAACCTGAAAAATTCCCTGAAAAAAAAAATCCCCCTCCCTCTTTTCATTTTAAAGAATACTTTTTGAAGTAATTGGCACAAAGACTGTTCTGGTGCAGATTGCTGCAAGTGTGCTCTTGGCAAGAACATCATAAGCACTAGAAAAACTTTAATATGCTCGAGAAGCCAAATACAAACTGACACCAGGAACTCAAGTGTGGGAACAAACAGGGGAAAAAAGAGAGCATCTCAATTTAATACAAACCTACATACAAAGGGACCAATTTCTCCGATTCATGGTTTAGCATACAATGCAGCTGTCCTCTGAGTGAATACAGAATAGTTATACATAAGAAATTAGAATTATCAATTCAAGGGAATTTCTCAAGAGTCCTTTTGATATGTAATAATGCGACTATGATGCCGAAGAAATCCAGGCATCAGTGCATTAAATGACATCAGGTTGGAATCTGTTTAGAAAAGGAGGGTTAAAACTTAGAGAAGGGTCTCTTTGATTTGACCTCTGGAGCAGAGCTCTGCAGTGAAACTCAAAATGAACAGCTTTACCCCTACCTGTAGCCTTGCTTTCCAGGTCTTTAAAATATAAATTTGGATACATGTAGCACAGGGGGAAAATTATTCTAGAAGTGTCTCCTACATGGCACGGAATGGGAAGAACTGTGGACCTTTGCACTCTGCAGGATACAGGGAGAGTCTTCCATTCTCTTTATACCATCGAATGTAAGACGAGAACTATTAAAAGATTTTTTTTTTCCTTCCTCAAGTCATCATCATCTTTGCTATTTTATGGTAAGGATTCAAGGATTTGGAAATTTTCTGCATCTTTCTCCATCCACATTTCAAATTTATCCCTGATTGTGACCAACACTTATTTTACCCTGAAACTGAAAAGATGGCTCCATTTTCACAGTCTTGCTAAGTAAGATTTCTCCTGCAACCCCCTGGAGTTCAAACGTGCTATAGTTTTTTTTTTTTTCTTGGAGAACGTTTGAAGTCCCCTTTAAAAATAATGCCTGGAGGATATTTTTCCCTAATACCATTTAAAGAAACTTGAAAGCATATGGCTCTCGAAGCGCACAGGGTTCTAATGAAGTAATCAGCAATACTGCTCATATGCAGACTTGCACCAGAAGCGATCCTACCCAGCCCGTATCAGTCTTCAGCATGAAGTAAAATCCTGCAGAAACCCCCTTCCTCCACCTGCCGTGTAAAGGCTTAGCAAGCCCGGGTTCTCAAGTGGTGACTTTCAACCTTTGAAGGATGGAAGGTGGTAGAGAGGTTGTGTTGGGATCAGAACTGTCAGGAGCAAAGGAAATCAATCTAGTAGCTTGTAAGGCAACTCAAGACAAATATTCCTCAGTCCTACAGCCTCCCTTCATAGCATGGGAGGAGAAAATAAAGTTTCTTTATAGGGTTCTATTTGATGTAGTCCCTCTAGCTCTGCCATTACCTTAGGTGATTCTCCACACAGCCAGCCAAGACTAAATAAAACAAAAACATGGGATATTAATGCACTTTCCCTGGAACTGGAAAGAGCAGGCTGTTCTCCTGCAGTTTTGCAGTGGATTCTCTAAATCCATCACAATTAAAATCCCACTTCTTCAGGCACAACCTCATTAGTGCTGAAATATCACATCTTGAGCTATTTCCTTGGGATTTTAGCAAAACAAGTAATGATTCTTTTGATTATAGGAGTGACTTGTGCTATCATGACTGCCAAGTAAGTATGCAACTGTTTAAAAGAACCAGAATCAGCACTTGATTTTTTTTTTTTTTAAATTCCTGCCTTGGTTTAGGCAGACATAACCCCACCTCCACCCTCCTCACCCACAACATCCCCTGCTCCATAGCAATGGCGAAGGGAGGAATAAGGTGAGCAGAGAGGGCTGGCAGATGTGTGAGTGACTCAGCTTCAAGGCGATGTCTTACTCTTTTCCTGGTCTATAACTGGTCAGATAATACTTCTCAAACATCCAAATGCTCCTGCAGCCTTGATGTACCTCATTCAAACTCCATGATTTCATTCATCCCACAAGTTTTGCTCAGATGAATCTGTTGCTGGGCACTGTTCTTGGATCAGGGGTTATAGCGATGAAAAGGACCCACAGAGGAGAGGGATAAGATCTGAGAAATGCCTCTGGCTGCTGTCAGTGGCTGCTCTGGGGGCCTGAGTGCAGGCAGGAAGACCAAATAGGAGGCTCCTACAGAAGTCCTGGTGGGGAAGATGATGGTGGTCCAGGAGGAAATGATGGGAAGTAGTTGGGTTGTGGATTTTGAAGGTAGAGTTGATGGAATTTGCTGATGTATTAGATATGGGGTCTGAGGTCAAGAGTGGACTCAAGGGATACTCCTAAGCTTTTGCTCAGGATGGAAGATGGTGCCCCTTACTGGAGTGGAAAGGACTGGTGGATGGCAAAACATTTTGAGGGGTGGGTTTTGTTTTGGTTCTGTTAAGATTGAGCCATTGTCAACATCCAAATGAAGATTCAGTAAGACATAGAAGTTTAGATGTACATCTTTAGTCGCTTTTTCGGAGTGAATTCAGAAATCTTCTACATGCTAAAACATAAATACTTCTAGAAATTTTACACATATCCTTTATGATAAATGCTATTGGAAACTGAGGGAATTAGTGACGTGCCTGCTCCAATCCCTGGTTTTTCTAGTCCACATCTAAGAGGACAAAGGGCGAACATTCTGATAAAACACACCATTGAGTCAGGACCAAAGAAAAGCACAGTGGGCCAGGTGAACAGCAACAAAAGTGCTCCAAGTCATAAAGCCAAGAAGCCTGCAGATACTTTCACAAATCCTCTCCTTTCTATTTTCTTTAAGTATCACTTCCAAAGCATCTGCCTTTTTAAGTAGGGGGACAGATCTCCTAATCCAGGCCAGGAGGCTAAATCCAGGTATCCCGGGCCACGTTTGGCAACATAGAGGAAAGTGCAGAAGGCATTGTGTTTAAGAAGATTCAAATTTAATGTGCTAGGAAGGCAAACACTGTCACTGAGTCCTGCTGCTCCCCGCTCTGTCTGACCTCTGGAATACATCTGAGTTTATGACCAGGAGAAAGACAATGTATAGAGGTTACTCCTGGCAGAAGACTGGCAAGTATTTAGAGAACATTGGTCCACTAGCCAGGGCTCTCTCCTTTCAGAAACACCTGTGCAGAGGACTCTGGGTGCTACACTCTCCCAAAGCAGTGACCTTCTCCTTGAGCTACCAGAGGACTGCTGTTTGTATTTGATTTCCTTAATCCCACTAAAGCAGCAAAGGCGGCTTAGGTGGTAATTTATTTATAAGAAATGATAATAAAGCTTCAACAATTTGAATGCTGTGTAAAAAATGGGAGGCAGATTGTGCAGAGGCAGGATAGCCAAACTTAGAAATGAGTGTTATGACAATTTTTTGGTTTATCTACCCTTGGAATCAATTTTGTCATTTTTAATTGACCGATTTTCCCTTGTTTGCTTAACAGTTTATTAATTGATTGCTATGCTCATGCAATTAATTCAAAAGCTGGCAAGTTTAACGCAGAAAAATTAATTTTCTTTTACCAACATGCCACTTAAAATACTGTTTTGGAAGCCTGGGTTACCAGAAAATTACCTTCAAATTAATCAACAAGGAAATTAGATGGTAGTGTCCCTTGACATCTGTCAATCCAAAATATGTCAGTTTCTTCCTTTTGTTTGAATGGGCTTTCTCTGCTGAGTAAGGGATTAAAAAAATACACTGGATATTAAAGCAAACTTACCTTGCATCTTAAAAGGCAGAGAAAGGGAAGCAGTTTCTTTATATAAATTGTTTAGTTGCTCAGTTGTGTCCAACTCTTTGCTTCCTCATGGACTATAGCTCACGAGACTCCTCTGTCCATGAGATTTCCCAGGCAGGAATATTGGAGTGGGTTCTATTTCCTTCTCTAGGGGATCTTCCTGACTGAAGGACTGAACCCAAGTCTCCCACACTTCCCAGGTGGTGCAATGAAAATAATCCACCTGCCAATGCAGGAGGCGCAGAAGATGCAGGTTTCATCCCTGGGTTGGGAAGATCCCCTGGAGAAGGAAATGGCACCCACTTCAGTATTCTTGCCTGGGAAGTCTCATGGACAGAAGAGCCTGGTGGGATACAGTCCATGGAGTGGCAAAGAGTTGAACATGACTGAGCCACTGAGCACCTCATCTTTATGTAAATAGGCAATGTTTAAATGAATTTTCTTTTTTACTGAGAGAAATTTGTAGATAAGGGGTAAATCTTAAAAGAGAATGTGAAAATGAAGAGAACATGAAAATAAATGGGCTCCCTGGTGCCTCAGCTGGTAAAGAATCCACCTGGTATGCAGGAGATCTGGGTTCAATCCGTGGGTTGGGAAGATCCCCTGGAGAAGGGAAAGGCTACCCACTCTAGTATTCTGGCCTAGAGAATTCCATGGATTGTATAGTCCATGGGGTCACAAAGAGTCAGATACAACTGCGGACTTTCACTCATGAATACAAAGCTTATCGCCTTCTTCCCTAAGCAGCTCTTTTGCCATTTTTCTTTATTTTCCCTTAGTTTGAATCCTTAGTAGGTGTGCCAGGCCTTATGGGAACAGACTTGCCAGGGACATAAATATAAGCCCAGCCCTAAAGAATCCTTGGAAATGCAAAGTGTATGGGGGAATGTCCTGGCCAGGCACAGTGGGGAGGGGCTTCAAGAGGAGACAGCCCTTGAGCTAAATGTTTATGGACCAGTAGGATCTGATTGGCTTCTAAGGCCAAGAGCTACTATAAGCCAAAGCCAAAGATACAAGACTGCTGTTGGCATATAGGAATTGAGAGGAGGGCAGAGACAGAAGAGAGGAGAGTAACGGGGAAAGGCTGGGGCACAGAAAACTGGCTGGATGGCAGAAAGCTGTGATTGCCCTACAAAGGAAAGATGACTATTTTGTAGATAAAGCGGGAGCTGCCTTTAAAGAAATGATCATATGACTTGAGATATAGGAAGAAAACTATAAGGGAGGGCATTCATTCAGTAATATATTCACTCATTCATTCCTTCAAATGACCAATGTTTATGTAGCCTTTATCAAGCACTGCTCTGTGCCGGTCATTGGGTCTATCACAGTCATTAATGAGTTCACCTCCTGTCTGTCTGTACTTAGAGTGTGATTGGGCTATAACAGGGAGGTGAATGAATGGAATGGCTGGCAGCCTGTAGGGGTGAGGGTAAAGAAGAAATGTGGGTAAGGCTGGTGTTCAGCTCTTACTCAGGCTTGAACCTTGGACCACTCTCTATTTTTAGTAATGCTTCTATTTCATCAGTAAAGCTAGAAGTATGGAGTGCATCACTTCTCTTGGGCTCATCTTTGATCCTCGGATTCTCACTTCCCAGTCCATCAACAAGGCTTGAGGATTCTTCCTTTACCATGTCCCTTACTACTGATGTTATATCCATTCCAAGTGACATCGATGAACACAGACCATGGCACTCTTATGTCTGGGCAACTTGGTGGGCAGCTTCCTAACTGGGCTTTCTTATTTTTTTGTTTCCCACACTGGCCCATCTGGCATTTTGCTGCCTGGTTCACCTCCCTAAAGTATTTTCACACAGAGGAAAGCAGAGCAGGAGTGACCTGGTCTCCCTCATCTCCTTGTGGTGGAACTTTGGAGCAACCCCACAACTTCACTGAGCCTCCAATTCCCCTGTGTCACATGGGCATGAGCATCCTTACCACCCCTACCTTAAGGAATTGCTAAAAGAACCAAATGAGGCAGGCAGTGCGTCTAAGATATCTTGAAAACATACAGCATCATTTAGATATAAACTATTATAATTATTACTCTTACTATTCAAGAAACTTGATTCTGGAATAAAAAAACTTGGCCCCCTTAGCTTCATGAAAATCTTGTGACCATTTAGTTCGAGTGTTTATAACCTCATGTTCCATAACTTTCCTCCCTAGACCCCAAATGCTTTGCACATCATCTCCCAAGCTGCCTTGTGTTCAGCTTCTCTGTACCTTTATACACACACTGCTCAGACCAGGAATTCCTTCCCTAACCCCCTCCATCAGTGACAACAATATTCACTTATCAAGATCTGTGTCAAATCTCTTCTCTTTTTTGGCTACTCTAGCCCAAAGTTGTCTCCTTCCCTTTGAATTTCTACTGTTGTTTCTACTGCCCAGTCAACGCTAGAGATGTATACCCGGGATTGTTCTTTTCATGTCTCTCCCTCTGTCTCTCTCTCTGTGCCTTTAAGGCACAGAGAGTGTCTTTTATTTCTCTACCTACCTCCCAGGTCACAGACCAAGGGAGGTACTCAACTGATGAGCAACTGCTTGGACACGACATCTGTGTCCTGGGTGAGAGCCCACCGTCCCTGACCTACTTTGCTTCTTTTGATCCTCTAGAGGAGGTAGAGCAGGTATTTCCATTTTATAGATAAGGGCCTGGAGGCCACAGAGACAAAGTGTCTGTGATTCCAGAGCTGAAATACAGCTCCGATGATCCTCCAGGCTCACTGCTCTTTTCCACGGACCATCCTGGATCTCCTGCCACTCTCAACTCCTCTTCTGATCCAGCTGAGTCTAGAATTGTCCACTCCTCCCTTAACGCTTGAAAAATTTTCAATACAAAATTATCTTTAGAAAATATATACTGGTAAGATTCCCCTTGTGGTTAATTACTCCTGGAATACAACTAGATACTTTAAGAAGCCACCCTGTTGGAACTATAGGAAATGTCCAGTGAGTTTGGCTTATTCTTGCCCCGAAGAGCACCCTTATTTCTTTTTAAGGGATCGTAAAGTATATTACTAGTTATTGACTCCGGTAACCAAACACTTGATCTCAATGCAAAGAGCAATATTTAAGGTGTCAATCATTAAACAAATTCACAGCTGGCTACTATTAACATTAGAAAGCTAATAACAATAACCAAAGTGAGCACCATCTTTATGCAGCCTGACCACATCAACAGTGGATTCATGGCCACCTCCAGAATCTGTCTCCCTGAGGCAACCCACAGCCCCCACTGTGAGGATGCAGCCATGGCGGTGACTTCCAGACACTTCCTCCTCCTTTTGAGGACAGATTTCCTGTCCTGTGTCCTCCTCAGAAGTAAAATGGGTAATCTGTGGGCTTCTATTAATATTAAAAACAGCCTCTCTTCACAAAAATATATGCATCAAGACCAGAAATAAAATGGGGAAAAGCTAAATTCACAGTGATAAACATGAGCTAAGCCAATATCTCCTGAAATGCTAAAAAATTCCTAGATTTTACTGTTAAAATCCAATAAGGATAATATTGGCTATTAACAGAGACTTGGGAGATTTCAGAACATTTTCACTCATTTAACCTCACAATAACTCTATCATATTTCAGAAAGGGTGCTGTTATTTACTTTCCACAGACTGAGGGAGGCTAAATGAGTTCCCTAAGATCAAATATGTACCAAATGGCAAGTGAAAGTGAAAGTGTTAGTTGTTCAGTTGTGTCCAGCTCTGACCAAATGGCAAAATCAGGATTAAAACCTACATTTGTTAATTTTAAGACCATGGCTTAGTATATTCTACCAAGTTACCAAATACTATTTACAAGATTATTTTTGATATTAGTCATTACATATATGGGATTTCCCTGGTGTCTCAGTCCACGGGGTCACAAAGTATCAGACAGGATTGAAGTGACAGAGCACGCACATAGGCATTACATATATGAAAGCTACTTACAAATATGTGTTGATGATTACTTTCAGCTTTTAATAATTTACAGATTATTTCTGTTAATTTGCTTGGTAGCTATTGGACAAAAACAATGACTATTACATAACTGATAGCTGTAGAGAGTTTAGATTTCAATGACATGTGTGACTCAATTTCTGTACAAATATTTTCGTCTCCAATTAATTTTTATACAACTCACCAAATGGATTCTGTGGTAGTCTTCACCAATCATAAACATCCCTACTGAATTGTCTAGTTATTTTGGAAAGATATAGAACAATCCCTCTATCTATCCACAGGCTTATTTTTCTGTCTTCCTCTGACTTATCAAACATACTACAAACAGTTCTGGGAGTTCACCAGCATCCAGTCCTTTTAAGAATTCTGGTTTTCTAAGTGATATGTTCAAATTCCAACAGGAGCACTAGAAATAACAGATTTCACCAAGTTAGAAGTAGCACAGGTGTGATGGCTCACTTCTGCCTATGGCAGACCATCAGGCACAGCTTGGAAGCAAGTCCTTCTCTGTGAATGACCTTTCATTTCTAAGAAAGGAATCAAGGTGGGACACTGCATGTCTCTCACTGGGATGCCATTCATCCTCTTCTGTACTCTGTGCCCAGATAGGCTAGTGAGGTGCTAGGTGTGGTCACTGATGGTGAGTTCCAATAGTGCTAATAGCAACCAGTGATACATAGAGGGAGAAGCTTTTTGTCAGGTTTCCTCTGGAGCTGGAAACCTCCACTTTGGGCCTGGTACCCCGCTTGTGTTGTCTAGCTCTCACCTCCACAATTGGCTCTGGGCTTCTCCACTTGGCTAAGTCTGCATGCCCATACCTAAAGACTTGGCCTGCTGTAGTGTTAGTCTCTCAGGTAAGACCTCACATGGCAGTTAATAAACCCTATACAGCCCAGTGAGAAATGTGCATATTTCAGAAGGCCCCAAATGGTCTGTTAACTCAGCCCTTCCTCACAGTAGTCAACCACCACTTCTATGGACCTCTAAACTCTACAGTTCTATGCTTCTTAAGAGACAGTGGGGAAAAACATATAGGCAAAGAATTGCAAAAGAATCTGTGGTATTTGTCCTTGGGGACAAATGGACAGTGAGGATGCTTTATCATTCTTGGAGATGGATTGTCTATTTGTGCCTCTATATTTTTTGAAAATTCAGTGGGAAGGGAATGGGGATACAGACCCCAGGATTGACATGAAATATCACTTGTCCACACTCCACTGAAGCCCTGGCCTCCCTAGGCTTATACTGTCACCTCAGAGCCAACATTCTGGGGCTGACCCCAGGCCACTGCCCCTCCCAATGCTCCCCCCAACCCCCGCTCCTAAGCATCCCATGAAAGTGAGGTCAGAGAGGAGAGGAAACTAGAATGAACAGAAGACCTCCTTGGCAGCTGAAATGTGTCTTTCATGTCTTCCTTTTCCATGTCCCTCTCCCCGCTCCATCTTCCTGAAGTCTCTCTGCTCGCTCTGCCAACACCCGTGACCCCAAACCACACTCTGTTCCATCCCCGCGCCCTGCCTGTGTTCTTAGAGCTCACTTGTAAAGAGCATCAGAGAAAAGAACACCCTTTAATATTAGATGGTACTGCTTCACCACACCACAGTCTATTGCTGTCTTAATTTCTTCCATTCACTCCTTCTATCTCCAGCCTCCCCGGCCCTGCTCATGGGGGTTCCGGGGCACCTCTGAGTGCTGTTTCTCCTGCTGTTAATCTCACTGGTTACATTAGTTTCTTAACAGGCACAGGTATCAACTCCAGAATAACCAATTTTCCTCTTTCCAAAAGCCTGAACTGACAAGAGAAGATACCCTGGGACTGACCTGCGAACAGCAGGAAGCCAAGTTTGTGTGAAGTTTCTATATCTTGGCTATTATAAGGCAGGGATACCTTTTCCCAGAAAAAGACAGCTCCGTATTTTGTTGCTTTTGTAAGATGGACATCTGCCCATACTTTAGGTGGAAAAAAGTTTTAAAAAGATGAGAGAGAACAAGTTTGGGAAGTAAAGGCTCAGGGAAAAATTTCTTCCTTTCCCTAAGAAGGGTTCTTCCAGTCGTAGTTCCTGGATCCACAACAAGGAGCCCGTAGATTTTTCTGGATATATATTTTCCTGCTTTGTGGGGTATTGGCTGCATGATCTGATAAGAGCTGTGACTAAATGAAGCCTACGATTTGTATTCCCACAGCCACAAGTGTACTGGCTATTTCTCCTCCTCCAGCTTTCCTCCCCCCTTGGCTCTGGAAGGTTCATTACTTACAGTTACTGCAGAATCAATCTGAAGTGGCCAAAATCAGTGATGGAATTTATAGCATAATAAATGCCCTGCCTCACAAATGCAGTTACACATGAAAGGCTTGGGAATGTTCTTTTGAGCAATCCTTTCCATTGCAGCGTGTACTATTTTTTATCAATTTACCAGAATCATCTTAAGCATATTTTGAGAAGTATAATCCTGACAGCTACCCAGCAGATTTTCCTGGAGGCAGGTATTGTTGCAGGAAAACAATATTATTGATAAAAATCTTAGCATATTGGAGCTTGGAAGGGAAACTAAATACATCTTTTTCATTCTTCACACCAATTCTTTAGAGCTTCATTTCCTTAACCTCACCTTGCCTTCCACTTTCTCTTTGAATTTTTATTTTTATAAAAGTGTTTTAGTACATCTCAAAGCACACTAATGAACTGTTGGCTTTGAGAGGCATGAAGAGCACTGAAAAGATAATGCACAGATTGGGGTATCAATGATTTTGCTTTTTTGAGAGTCTGCAGGTTCTAAGATAGCACTGGTATCTGGCCCATTTTTCTTGCTAAGTGCCCATCTTATGGATGAATCCTGTTTTACAGCATTCTGATACACAGAGGGTTGAACTTGAGCATGAAAGACTGGAAAAAAAAATATCAGAAAGACAGATGGCAGGCCGTCCTCCCCAAAACTCAATTTCATATTATGCATGTGATTGCTAATAGGCAAGCACTAAAAAACAATTTTCCTTGACGGAGAGGAGCTGATAAATTGTCAACATAAAGTTAGACTGTGGTTGCTCCAGCGATCGAAAGCTCGTCTATGAGTTTGGTCTCATCAAAGTCGGCTTCTTACAACCGTCACAAAATTTATGAATGCATATGTCTATAAAGTGACTGAAAACCACCCCTAATGCATGTTTGTTTATTGTGCGTCAGCTCTGTGTGGCTTTAGCACATGCAACACCACACACAAACACACACACACACACACACACACACATTTTTTGTCCAGTTCTCTTTTCTAGCCTTTGTATCTTGTACTGAAAAAGTCAGGAACCAACTGGGGATATGATTTCCTTTTCTGTCCTGAGAGCTGACTTAAATAAAAAGCTCTCTTAAATGGCTCCTGCAGGGTTTGGGTGTGTACTCCACAGGGTTACACTAGCTTTACAGTGATAGAAGTAGATGCGTTTGAGAGCACTGATTATTCAGAGAAGAAAAAGATGTTTGAGAAAGAAAAATAAATAAAATCAAGTGGTTAAAAAGCAGCTCAGCTAATAATCTGCAACAAAAAGCACCAAAGTTTCATATTATCCTTGCTAGAAAGATAAAGCCTATGCAGACACTGCAAATATAGAGAAAAAAAGATTTTCTTCTTTTTATTTTTGTTTTTTAAAAAAGTAATTAGGCATTAAATCCAGGAATATAAAATTGTATTTTCTGGAAAGAGGGGGGGAGAGGGTGAAAATTTGCCCATACTGAAAATCCAATAGCTGTATACTGTATTTGATTTTTAAAATATCACTTAACATATTGAATATTTGCATGGTTATCACATTCAGATTTTATGTCATTGGCTGCTGTTCACTTGAAAACAGTTATTTAATTGCAGATGAATTGTAACTGATTTGACATGCAGAGAATTTTCTGGAACAAAAGAATTGGGTGCTCAGATAATACTGTTTATAAAAGTTGCTACAATTACTAGAAAGGCTCAATAGCTAACCAGCATTAGAAGTAAATAAGTTGAAGAACAAATAATTTTCTTTTAGTGAGAAAAAAATTATCATCCTTAAAGCCAGGGATTTTAGTAAATGGTACATATAAGGGAACCCTTAGGTTGCCTGAAATGTAGGCTTTGCTTAAATTGTGCCAAATATCCAGACATTGCCCAGAATCTAAACACCTCACAGTGTACAGACTAAGTTATTGGGTGACTGAGGTCTGTGTGAGTCTTCCTTTTCTGATTCATTTTGCAACTCGAGATTTCAATGCATAAAAACTTTAATTTTTTTTTTCTTGAGTTACTGGTTCTTGGAAAATCATATTTCTGCTTTCGGAATGTCTATTTATACCAGCGTCTAAGATTCAAGGCAGGTGACAGAAGGAAATCTCAGTCCTCAATACAGGGCAGATTGATGGAAGGACAAATAAATTGGGAAAACTCCAAAAGGAATTATCTAATGACATAAATCCACATGCTTATTCTCTTATCCTAGGGACTGAGAACAGTCTTCTAAGTCTCCTTGTCGGAAGATAGTCATCATTTTCTTACAATGAAAGCAAAAATTTTGTTAGAATGAACTAATCTTAATCTTCACATTCTTGTTATCCTGAACACTGATTAGCCCTTTGGGCTGGTATTATACTAAGACTCCTTTTCCCATCTGCATTTGCTGAATTAGGTGGTTTCACTCCTGATTCCCTTGAGGACCAGATTTCTTTCTGCTCAATGCACTTGCTGCTTTCATCTCTGTGTTGATACTATTCTCTCTGTGTAGAGTTTCTTCCCTAATACCTCTGTCAGGTTAAGTCTGTCCTTTAAGAGCTGTCTAAAAATTCTCTGCCTAAAGATTCTCTCTTTGAGAATCTCTCCTCTCCCACCAGGCATAATCATTTACAGATCTTCTTGGACTCATGATGGAGTTGCATCCTGATGGACACATCATCAGCTGAAACTATTTTAAGTAGAAAATGCGTATAATAGATGCTCTAATGAACATCAGAGCTTAGCCCAGTCTTTACCTTAAACATGCTCAGAACACTTAACATTAGCCTGCAGTTGGGCAAAATCATCTAACACAAAGTCTAGTTGTAAAGGAAGCATTGACTTACTTTACTCTGTATGACAGACTCTAGGTCCATCCACAGCTCTACAAATGACCCAATTTCATCCCTTTATGTGGCTGCATAATATTCCATTATATATATAGTTCTTTATTGATTCATTGTTGATGGAGATTTAGGTTGCTTCCCTGTTTGGCAATTATATATTATTGCATATATGTGGAATCTAAAAAAAATTGGTACAGATGAACATATTTGCAGGGCAGGAATAGAGATGCAGATGTAGAGAATGGATATCTGGACACAGGGAGGGGAGGGGCGGTGGGATGAATTGGGAGATTAGGATTGACATATATACAGTACCGTATGTAAAACAAGAGAGCTAGTGGGAACATGCTATGTAGCACAGGGAGCTCAATTTGGTGCTCTTTGATGACCTAGATGGGTGGGCATGGGAGGCAGGTTCAAAAGGGAGGGGGGATGTATGTGTATATATAGCTGATTCACTTTGTTGTACCGCAGGAACTAACACAATATTGTAAAGCAATTATACCTCAGTTAAAAAAGAGCATTGAAAACCTCATGTAATTTACTGAAAACCCGTACTGAAAGTGAAAAAGAGAACGGATAGAGAATGGCTGAAGTGTATCAGCCATTAACCTCATGATCACAGGGCTGTGGCTACCCACCATCATGAGACTACTGTACCATATACTGCTAGCCCAGGAAAAAATCAAAATTCAAAATTCGAAGTATGGTTTCTACTGAATGTGTATCACTCTTGCACCTTGTAAAGTTGAAAGTTCATAAGTAAAAACAGAAGTCAGGGGTTGTCTGTACTTCCTCCCATTATTCTTGAACTGATCTCTATTATCTCAGTCCTTTCTTTGTGTGCCTGTTCTGTTCTCTGGACCAAGGATTCTGTTTTATCCATCTTTGTCTTCCTAGTACCCAGTCTAATGTGTAATACGCAACAGGTACACAATCAGTATTGACTGCATGATTGAGTTAAATCGATTCCTAAATACTTGGAACAAAAGGTGATGCTGAAGAATGAAAATTATAAATTGTTCTTAGTTACAATAGACTTTTCTTTTGATTCCCCCAGTTGTTATGGATGGATAAAGCTTGTTTTTGAAAAAGTTTCCATTATGTAGATGGAAAGCTTTGGGGGAAACCACATTCTGAAACTCTGGCTGGAACAATTAAAATTAGTTATTTCATATCAGTCTGGAAGGAACTGAAGTAGATAAGCTCTAGGGTCAGCATATGCCTTGTTCAGCTTTCTTTAAAGGCATGGGGAGTAATAAAGCTTTCCATTTTATCTTCGGTGAAATAATACTGCTGAAATATCACCTCATTTTTGATGTCAGTGATGATTTCTTCTTACCTCCATGATGTCAAAAGGGAATTATTATTATTAGAATGACAGATTACTAATGATGCTGTAAAAAAAGAGGAAGAGCTGAAATCATTACAACCCAAACATCCAACATATCCCTTCTTGTCTGAGCCTCAACGTTTGAATAGAGTCACTTGGCAATATCACAGCTGTGTGAAAATTATTCTAAGTAGGAAGAAAATCAAGAGCAGGTGCCTATGAATTTTCACTAGCAGAGCACTAGCCTTTTAACGTTCTCAGGACTCGATGGCATAATTAGGAGGTGTGATTTCTGTATGCAACAAGAAAAAGTCTTTGGGGGCCAAAATGTGTCACAGGCTTTTGTGGCATCTCTGCTGATGCTCTTTCTTCCCAGGAGAACACTGGGAAGTGTGGACAAGGGGCCTCTCCAGGCTTCGGATTCTGTTGCCCTCTATGGCATCGTGATGGTTTGGTCTGTTGGTTCGGGGCTTCACTTACCTATTCATGTTGACTTCTGGGTTCTGATTCACTGTTTCTGACCTATGGGGCTGAGGGCTTGAGAACATGGAGGTATCGGGCACCACCACTTTTGTGTCCTAGAGGTAAAATCCACAGATCTTAACATTCCTCCACTGTGGCAAGGTGCTTGGGATCTGGATGCTAATGGGTCATTAGCCAAACTTTATCACTCCCCTGATCTGTCCAGTGGACAGAGAGAAAAGATACATTTCAGAGAGAAGACAGTAGTTTATTACAAAAGAACAGCTTAAGAATAAGAATGCTTTACATTTCCATGCTACTTTTCTTTGAGGAGTTTGACAATTATGATATTGTTAATACCACTCATCATTAAAGAACTCAAGGACTTTGCCTCTAGGGCTATTCCAGGCAGGTTAAAAGATGCATTTCCCTTCAACTGGAAACTTACAACCATTTCAGGCAACAATAAGCCAATTGAAAACAAAGGGAAAAAGAGATAAATTTAATAAGAACATGATACTGTGCTATATTTGGCATTAAAAGAGAGGTGAATATGTATTGTATTAAAGAGAGTAAGGAAAAGAAATTTGTCACTGCTCATGGAATAAGGCAAGAGAGTATTAATCTCAGACCACCATTTTATTTTTGCCTCAATTTAGGATCTAGATTGTTTTTGCAGAATCTAGTCTATCCACAGGACAAAGTGCAAAGTCGTCTGAGCCCTCCTGAACAATTACAAAATCCTTTCCAGACCTCCTCTCCCTTGTTGCAGTGACTTGGTTAAATGTTTGCTGGAATCTTTCTCAAACCAGCAGTGACCACGAGGCAACATTGCAGCTCTTGGTAACTGTGTGGCCTTCATTGGAATTTACTGGCAGGACTTAGCCTCTCTCTTCCCAGGAGTCAGGGGCTGCTCCTATTAGGCACATCCTATTCTATTTCGTCCAGAGTGTCCCAGAGGAGCTTTCACCCTAATGTAGAGAGTATACTCTAGGGAGGAAGTAATCTCAACCATCAAATGACTAAAGAACACTTTTGTTTCCAGCCAGGAAACAGAAGCCCAGAGTTACAAGGCTGCTTGTCCAAAGTTGCAGAGCAAGAAAGCAGCAGTGTGCTGGTGATGGGATGAAATTTTCTGAATCCCCTCACCAGGTGTGCCCATATTAAACCACTCTGTTTTCATGATTTCTACAAGGAATCATGAGTTTGAAGGACATTTAACAAGGAGCTGTTGAGACCTGTTAAATATATTCAGAACTACCAAGTAATAATCAAGTGACTCTTGATTGTACTTCCAGAGTTTTAGACACTAGAATTGGGTATAAGTGGGATACAAGTTAAATACATGTTGATTTTTAAAAAACTGAATATGATAGCATGAAAAATATGTCATAGAATATGTCAACCATTAGTGAGACCTTTTTAAAGGAAAACTGAAGAAAACGTCAATTTATCTTAGCAATAGGGCCTGGAAACTAAAAATTATATAATTCTATTGGATGGATATTCTCATCTCTCTTTCTCCTTTAAAGGAACTAGAATATTGACCAAAGAAAGGACTATGTTCTGGCCTTAATATAAATGATGTCCAATATTTATAAATTTGTTTTTTTTTAATGTTTATTGAATTTCTACTATGTGACCAGAGCTATTCTAGGAGCTTCAGTTTATATTGTGGTGGGGGAAACAAATTCTATACAAATTTATGAAATTGTGTTACTCTCTAAGTGCTATGAAGAACAATAAGGCAGCAGGATAAAGCAGATGATGGAGTACAGAGGGTGTACTTGAGCTATTTTTATAGGAGGTGGTGAGGGAAGTGACATTTGAACAGAAATCTGCATGAAATGTAGGTGTGACCTGTGGATCTATCTGAGGACAATATGTACTCCAGGGAGAATAAACGACAGGTACAAAAACCCTGATGAAAGTGACGTGTAAGTACTGCGATCAGTCAAATGATAACTTATATGGATTGCTTCTGTGGACCACTGCAAACAGTGAGCTAAAAGTTATGTTTCCAACATGGCAACTTAGCAATATCCACTGCCCATTGATAGTTCAGATTAAACATACAGACACATACACATGTGCACACACAGTTAAAGCAGCAGTCCAAAGTTTCTCTCTCTTGAAAATATTGCAACAGAAAGCTGAGAACTGATTGTAGAGATGATTCTTTTGTTTAAATCTGAGTTCTCTTACTCAAAGCACTTTGAGGCCATTCTTTTAGTCTGACAGTGGAGGGCATCTCATTGTCTGTCATCCCCTTCCCCTCCTGCCTTCAAACTCTCTTCAGAGGGTTCCGTTTATATGTATGTAGATGTTTTAAGCAAACTGGAGCCTTTGTTGGCTTACAGGAGCCTAGAAACTCCATTTATTCCAGAGATCAACAACATCAAATTGGCCCTGCCCCTTACTTCATTTCTTGCATTAAAGGGCTATATTAGTTTTGCCATGATGCTAAATCAATAACAAAGAAAACCATTCAATCTGTGTTTCTTTTGTTAAAGGGACAGATGACGTACTTCAGTTATATTTTGTATCTTATATTCAAATCAATATTCAGGATACTTAAGCAGGGAGAAATTTCCCAGAAATAAATGCATTTTCTATACTCAGAAGAAATCATTTATTATTCTAGAGTGTACGTGACTTCCAGGAGACAATCTGAACTATTACTGATGAATTACTATTTTCCATGGTTACAGGTGCATATGCAGAGGTGTAGAAGTTAAGGTTTTGGATTGTCTAGATCAACCTTTATCAAATTCATAAAATGAATTCCATAAACATAGAACTTCACATATGGACAGGAATTGTGAGCTTACCACGGACCAGGTATTGTTGTGGTACTAACTGTGACTGTCCTACCCACTTTATTTCATAATAGTCTCATGAAGGAGCTTCTGTTGGCACTCTCACTTTACAGGAGAGGAAACAGACACTTAAGGCAGTTAAACTCTATACTTAAGGTCACGGAGCCAGGAAAGGCAGGACCAAGTTTAAATCCTTGTCTGTCTGATGTCATAGCCTATGGGCTTAGTCACTCTTCAGTAAGGTAGTTTTGAGGTAAGGAGGGTTAGAAAAGGGATGTATCTTGAAGCCCTTGAAATCTGCAGAGTTAGGTAACTGCTGCTTTGGACCACTGGATCCAGAGATTACTTTAGGGAAACAGAAATTGTGGACCTTTGCAGCTGTTGTTGGGGCATCTCAGTAGATCAGTACATCAAAGAGTGCTGAGCCTGAAAAAATGAGGAACTGAGATTATGTTTACTTCTTAGTTCTAAAGTCTGTTTTTTTCTCTTTCTTTTAAAAATCTTAATTGGCCAAAGCCTCATAGTAGATGATATTATAAAATCCATTAGATTGAGAATATACTTACAAAGAAATCATCATAGTTTTGGAAGGGCATTCATTAGTTAAATAACCTTATATACAGAAAAGTCGTTAATCTTTGCATTATTGACATCATTTCAAAGTGATCGTCATTTTCATTATTCTTAGCTAGCAAAGACACAGAAAACCAAACTGGAAAGATCTAGAATTACTAAAAAATGGGATGCTCTTGTTTGTCTACCTGCTTTCTAAAAGCTGTATAATGGAAAATGAACTACCTGTAAGTGAGCAGCATACCTGGACTGCAGTTACTGACATACTTAGAGTTTACAGACACTTCACAGAATGGCTAGTGATTATGCCTCTAGTTGGTAAAATAGCTAGCTGATTAGTCCCGGCAGAAATGACATATCCCAAGCTAGAACTTCTGTCATGCCTTGGTAATGGGAAGTAAATTCTTTGAGATCAGAAACAATGTCAGTTATATTTAAAATGACACTGGAAACCACGTTGTAATGGACCATTGTGCAGAGGTGAGCAGGGACTAAGACGAGATAATAGGATTTTAAAAATTTGATTTTATTGGTTCTCTCCTCTATTTGCATTTTTCATCAGGATAACCTCTGCCTATAAGTTCTACTCTGGAAGTTTTTTCTCCTTCAATTTATTCTGGGTGTCTGGGTTGATTGAAAGGCAATATATGCGTAGTCTTAGAAAGGCTGAATGGGTTGACAGAATTTTTGGTCTTCTCTGAAAATTCATCTATTGATTTGACAAGACAGTTACATTTTGTGAAGCTTGGAATACCATAGTCGTCATTTCAAGACAACACAGAGCTGAAGCGAGGCTTCAGGGGAAGCACTGATATGTCCGGACACCTGGAGTGTTTCTCAGTCTCAGATAGGAAGAAACACCCAGATGGTATCTAGTCTGTTCACACTTATCTAGGAGGAGAGACTCCTACATGATGAATTTCATGTATGTTTTTAGAAATCTCCAGAGAAGGACCCCACTGTCCCCTGCATTAGTGCTGGGTGTGCGTGTGTGTGTGTGTGTGTGTGTGTGTGTGTGTGTGTGTGCTAATTCGCTTCAGTTCGTGTTCAACTCTTCATGACTGTGTGGACAGTCACCCCTCTGTCCGTGAGTGTGTCCAGGCTAGAATCCTGGAGTGGGTTGCCATTTCCTCCTCCAGGGGATCTTCCCGACCCAGGGATCAAACTTGAGTCTCTTGTGTCTCCTGTGTTGGTAGGTGGGTTCTTTACTGTTAGCCCCACCTGGGAAGTCCAGTGCTGGGTGTACCTCCAAGCTGAACTTCTCTTGGTACAATTAAAACTCATTGCAACCAACTAGTCTCTTGGGCAAAGAAAGAACCAGTCTTCCCATAACAAAACTTAACATGTTTTTAAGCAATCTTTAACAAATCACTGAGTTGTAGCAGAAGGCAGGTTATTATTGAATACTGTTATACTTTTCAGAGAGATGGAGCCTCAAAATGTTAATATCCAGAAAAAAAGCCTTGAAAGATGATTTAATCAAAAGAAAATGGTGATCAACAGATGCTAATATGAAGTGATGATGAATAAATGAGGTAAAGATGACTCTGTGTTTTCTAAAAGGAATTCTCAGCTGACGGCTCAAGGGAATGCTATAGATGTGGTACATTCTGATTTTCAGAAGGTGCGCTGGTAAAGAGTAATGATACCCTAGTAGGCAAGATGGAGAAGGTGAGCCAGATCATGGTATAATCATCTGGGTGCATAGCTGATCGAATGGTCACATCTAGAAGACACTGATGTCAATTAGCAGGTTCTCTAGTGGTATGTTATAGGACTCACGACTGTCAACATTTTCATTGCTATTTCAGAAAAAAGAGAGCATGCAATTCTAGTCAGCTAACATGTACTGAATGGCAATTACATGCAGCATACTGTGCTGGGTGCTGAGGGAAGAAAGCAGAATAAGAAAGCACCCAGTGTCTACTGCAGTATATGGAAATGAAGAAGGAATGTGAAATGACAGGATCTGGATATTTCTCTCAGTTTTGCCATTTACCATTCACATGTCTCTAGACAAGTCAATTCATACTTCTATGGCTCAGTTTTTAACCTGTCTTCAAAAATTGGAAAGAGATAATTACCAAAAATTGTGAGGTTCACATGAGGTTATATGAAAGTGCTTTATAAAATGGAGGGAAGATAGCAGAACCTGTGTTATTTAGTTTGATCTGTAGGAAGATTCTTTGGGTTATATGCTGTTAAGAGTTTTATCTTGCAGGTGAGAAAACTGAGGCACAGAGAGCTTTAGTAAAAACTAAAAATGCTATTTTAGCACAGAGGAGAAGGGACAGGTGTATGGGAAGAAATGCAAAAAGAAGTGATATTTGAGTGGTGCCATATTGGTTCAGTAAGAGTTTTCCAGGTGGAAGTGTGGCAGAAAGGCATTTTTAGGGGAAAAATAATAGCATGGTCAAAAGGATAGCAGTGTGAGTATGCAAATGTATTTCAAGAAAGATGATTGGACTGATTTTATTAGAGCATTAGTATTAGGAGTTCTAAGAAAGAACGATGGAGATGGTGGTGGGCAAGGATCAGATTCTTGAATATGTTGGCACTGTGAACTATTGAAGACTTAGGAGTAGAGAAGCAAATGATCACTGAGACTTTGGGAAGATATTCCATGGAGTGGAGTTCAGGACAGATTGGAGAAGTAAATTTTCTGGGAGGTAATTTGGAGGTTTCTCATGACAGATCTAGAAAAAAGGCATTAAATTGGAGGAATGGCAATAGGAGCAGGTGGATTCAACCAGTTTTGGCAGCACATTAAAGTGGCAGGTGATCAAGAGAGAGGGGTTGATAGCTTAGAATTATAGACTTGGTTTAATAAGACTTAAACGAAGAACTAAAATTCCAGATGATTGAAAGAGTAATAATTCCTTTCTAGTTTGCCATCATCTTGAGTCTTGTCAGTATACGCATCCAATCAGGAATATGTTTGCATATGAAAAGCCTTCAATTCCAAAATTGACCTAGCTTGACATTGAAAATCCTGGCGACACGACTCTGTTGCACACTAAAGTGAACAGGAAACAAAAGAGGACCATGTGCCACAGAAAATAATTCTCAACTACAGATAGAATCTTTTAATAGTCAGTATTATGTTTATACAAATATTTTCTGAGAAGTACTTTTTCAGAAGATTATCTCTGTGTGCACGTGGGGATCAGAATGGAAGTGCTCTCTTTGTCCTTCTGTAATCTAGGAGTTAATGTCTTTTGTCACAGAACTTCAGTACATATTATTAACACTAAATGGGCAGAAGGGAGTGAGAAATGAGGAGGCAGGAAATGACTATTATAATATTGGTGAAACATGTTCTGGAAGATGCACTAACTTGATTTCTTAATAAGTATCAAAGATTAATCACATTAAATAGCGTTTTGTAACCCGAAATCACTGGATACACTTCAGTGATTCAAGAACTTCCTGATGCAAAATACATTTACCTTGGGAGAGGTGCTACAGATTTCATCACATCCTTAAAGGCATCTAGTGCTAAGTCGCTTCAGTCATGTCTGACTCTTTGCAACCCCATGGACTGTAACCCGCTAGGCTCCTCTGTCCATGGGACTCTCCAGGCAAAAATACTGGAGTGCGTTGCCATGCCCTCCTCCATGGACTCTCCACAACCCAGGGATCGAACCCACGTCTCTTATGTCTCCTGCATTGGCAGGTGGATTCTTTACCACTAGTGCCACCTGGGAAGCCCCTATGGGCATCTATGATGCCCCAAGTGAAACAAATCACTGGTAAAATTATGGAAGGGCCTTATTCTACAGAAGATACAACAATGAGTTTTAAAAAACAAGAGAAGTTTCTTACTTGAAAGATGTCAATGTTTATGGGTTTAGAATAGACAAAAAGAACTTCCTGTCGCTAATTCAGTTCAGTTCAGTTCAGTGGCTCAGTCGTGTTTGACTCTTTGCAACCCCATGAATCACAGCACGCCAGGCCTCCCTGTCCATCACCAACTCCTGGAGTTTACTCAAACTCATGCCCATCGAGTCAGTGATGCCATCCAGCCATCTCATCCTCTGTCACCCCCTTCTCCTCCTGCCCCCAATCCCTCCCAGCATCAAGGTCTTTTCCAATGAGTCAACTCTTCACATAAGGTGGCCAAAGTATTGGAGTTTCAGCTTCAGCATCAGTCCTTCCAATAAACACCCAGGACTGATCTCCTTGAGGATGGACTGGTTGGATCTCCTTGCAGTCCAAGGGACTCTCAAGAGTCTTCTCCAACAGCACCCTCTAAATTTTTGCTTTTGTTACTTCATGTTTAGATATTGATAAAAGATTCTTAAAGCTGAATTATATCAGCAGGCTGAATAAACTAGTGAACCTACAAAGTATTTTTCTCTATTATTATTTATACTTTGACTCTTTAGACCATAACGAGGCTGGATAGATTTCAGGAATTGTTTGGCTTAACACATAGCTACAGGCAAATTCATAGCCAAGTTATCCCAGATGGGGGAACTGCTTCTGTTTAAGTATCTGGAGCTCTCCCATCCCGTTAGTAATGTTTGCCTGTGTCAGAGTGGGAACTCCTGAATTTGAGGATTTTCAAGGAGTCATTCTCAGCACAGTATTAACGTAACAGAGATTCTTTATCTGCCTGTGTTTCCCAGACCAGGATGTTCCACCACGCCCTGAGAGGTAGGACATCATCATGTATGTGGATAAATACTCTAGAAATGACAGTGCTGCTGGTGGGCATTTAAGAATAGAGTATAAAATGGAATGGTCCCATCCAAGGGACAGGAGGTAAGGAGGCAACCCCATGAGTCCTTCCTTCTCTCATTTCCCTGATTACATTATCTCCTTTTGCCCTACTGCGCTATACCTAGGAAGTTCCCCCAGACCTAGACCTACTCAAGGAGGTAGAATATTGATGCACTGCAACTGAAAGGAGAGGCCCATTATGTGAAGATACATGGCCAACAGTGAGACTTAAACAACAAGGAAGCCCCCAAGGCTTAAAAAGTGGCTGGTCTAGATGGTGGCTCAGATGATAAAGAATCCATCTACAAGGCGGGAGACCTGGGTTCGATCCCTGGGTGGGGAAGATCCCCTGGAGAAGGGAATGGTTACCCACTCTAGTATTCTTGCCTAGAGAATTCTGTGGACAGAGGAGCCTGGCAGGCTACAGTCCATGGGGTCGCAAAGAGTTGGACATGACTGAGTGACTAACACTTTCATGCCGTTGGATAACACAGCAAATGGAGACAGAGACAAGGAATGTCAGCTCACAGCAGGGAAACTTCTTTGGAGGAGAGAGGGCAACTTCCCTAAGCCTGGGGTGTGGAAGCAATTCCAGTTTATATACCACTGTCAACCTGACTTAGCAGATACAGGTTGGCACTTCTTTGGCTAGAATTTTTGACCATGGCTATATGAGTGGGTATCATATACCCTAGAAAGAAAGGTAATTCTCTGTAAACTGGTGCTGTGGAATCTGCTGAGATACTAAGGGAAGGTCTTAATCAAGCAAGAGGTTTTTCTTTTAAAAATGTGCATTTATTTTTCCTTTGTTGAGGTCCATTTTGTGCCGAGCCCTTCTTTGGACTTCACGTGTTAAGCACTGAAATGGAGCAGTGAACAGACAGGGCTCTGGAGCCTAAAGGCACGGATCAATCCTGACGCCTCAGGAGCTACTTAAGATCTATAAGAATGAATATGGGCAAAGCATCGAAGCTCTGCAAGTCTCAGCTTCACCACCTGCAAAATAGGCATGCTAAGCGAATGGAAACTTTGAACAATGCCTGGCACAGAGGAAGTTTTTCTATGAAGTTGTGGGGATTAGGTAAAATCAGTACAAAATGGCATGGTCCCTGCCAGTCTTCAGTAAGTGGTGCTTATGTTACCGTTATTACTCTCAGTGACAACAATGATGACACTGAAGAGTTACGGAGAAAGTCAGAACAGCCCACGTGCCAAGGTCATAGGAAGAAATGGAGGAAAATGTAGTGACCTGCACTGAGCAAGGCTTAACATCTTGAATCTTTAACTAAGGGGAAAGAAATAAGCAAACAATGGTAATAAATTAGGGAGAATATTGGGAGTATGGAGAAATTATCATCGCTGTTTCTTTTTATTTGTGTTTATTGTGTGGTGGTGGGGGTGATTACCAGTTTTATTTGAATGTTTTATAAGCTGTTAGATTTATTTACTGAGAATGAACAGATAAATAGGGATGTTATTCAGCTGTGTCATGTCACGGCTTCTCATCAGCTCTTCTACTCACTTCCAGACAAGGTTAATTAATGAGGGAAGTTCACTGTGGAGGAGGAGGGGGAGAGCTGGATCTGCTGGGTGATTCATCTTATTGGGGGAACAGTGGATGAAGCAACTCTCATGTGAGCAGTGCTGGGGAGGGAAGTCAGCACTGGATGGAGACTCGCAGGATACGTTGAGAAAGATGGTACTGTCAGAGGACTGTGATCACTTTAACACGATATAATTCATCTTTTTTATTTTTGTAAATTATGAAAATATGTTAACACATTAACAGGGGACTTGGAAAATACAAACAAAGTTACATATAGTTCCACTGTGTTTTACAGTTGTTATAAGTCGATAAACTAAGATTTTTAGTTGGCGTTTCACTATGAAACTCTCAGAAATTAATGGAAGGTACAGAGCAGTAGAAGATTAGAGTAAACCTGAAAAGCATTATCAACCAATTTGACACAATTAAGATTTATACAATTTTCACACAATAGTAGGATACAAGTTCCCATAGACTATAAACTAGGAGACCCTGGAACGTAATCAGAGACCTAAGACCAGGTGCAGAAGTTTCATGGTCTAAAAGTATTGAAATCATACAGAGTCTGTTCTCATTACTGTGGAATTATGTTAGCGATCAATATCAAAAGATATTAGAAAATGACCCACATATTTTCAAGTGCAGTGTGACATTTGCCAGGAGAGATCTTTGACTATGATTACTTTAACATGATAGAATTTGATAGAAACTGGAACAGCTTCTAAATCTCTTCTAATCCTGGATGTTCAAGGTTGTATTTTTAATATGTTGTTTCCCTTCTTAGAGCAAGGTGTCTTAATCCTAAACCAGAGGAGCTCCAGAAACATTCGTCTTCTATTTATGTTTTCATGGAGGGCTCTTTCCATTCACCTCTCATAGGTGACATGTCACTCAAGGAGGCCTTCAGTGAGCCTATCGAACATGGTCCCCATCAGCCACTCCCTCACATCACCTTGCTTTACTCTTTGCCTAAAAGAGTGTGGCCTTGTGGCTAAGCGCAGGAGATGTAGACCCAGGCTGCCAGAGCTAACACCCCAGCCTTGTCCCTCCCAGTGTGTGACCTGGGGTGTGTAATTAACCTCTTGAGGCTTAGTTTCTTCATCTGTAAAATGGAAGCGATGAAAATACTTCCCTCTTGGACAGTCGCAAAGACATACAAACTGTCTCACACTCAGCATACTGTAGTGAGCACAAATGTTAGCTACTGTTTTAGCCTTCATTGCTCTCTGCAATCACTTTCTTTATTTACTTACGGTGGTCTTTTTCCTTGCTGCTTGTTAGCAGTTACCAGGGACTTTCTGTCGTTCAGTGCTGAGTTTAGGATCTCAGATAGGCTCCACAAATATATTTATGTATTTGTTAAAATAATGAACGAATATTCTATCAGTATTTAAGAAATTTCAGATCATGTAGCAAAACAGCTTGCCTGAGCTGCCCGAATGACAGGACAGACCAACAGAACCCAAGCCGCTTAGTTTCTTGCCTGGACTGAAGCTCAAACTATTTCTCTGTGTTGTTATTATTTTTACCATACCTCCCACTTTGTGGCAAAGCTAAGATGCTGCAAAGTTTTATAATCTCTAGTTTGTTGTATGAACGTAATGATAATTTTCTGTTGGTTTTCAAACAAGTTATCTAATGATACTGAATTATACTAGATATTGCTTTCACAAAATACACCTCACCCCTTCCACCCTTCTTTCCTTCTGGGATATGCCTGGTACAAACCAGTACAAACTGGGAAAGATGAACTGACATGGAGAAAAGTTGGCATACCAATAATGCATCTTTCTTGCATTAACATGACAATAATCGCTACATCTAATAGTTTGCCTATAGAATTTCAAACTGGCTGAGACTACACAGTTAACAACTAATAAATGCATAGTGTTTCAGTGAGGCAGGAAAATACAAAATTGGATAAGATAGTCTGTTTTCTGTCCTCCAACTTACCCCTTTATCACAGGACCACAAATCGCTCTGTAGGTGGAGCTAATGCACTTGGTGCTGCTCAAGTACCTACCTCTCCCTTGCCTTGATCCCTGGTAAAAATTAAGGGTGTTCCCAATGTGCCCTTTGGGCTGTGGGAGAGCCCATCTAAAGATTGTCCCTAGAAAGACCTGCTTTGCCCCTGCTTTATTTTTTTAGAGAAGAATTAATATCAAAGAAAATGTCTGATTCTGACTTTTCTGTAGCTGCTCCTGTCCTGATGACTTATATAAGGTTTTCAAAGCCTGATGAGAATGATTGTTACTATCCCTGGCAAGGCTAGAACAATGACCCACAAGAACTGGGCTACTGGAAGCTCTAGACTCTCCAATGGGAAGAGGTCACACTGGCGACAGCCACAGTGCATTCCATTTGTTTGCCATCCTCCTATAATAAATACTGTTTGAGAGATTGGTTAGCGTGTTGTAAAATTGATAAGATTCAGGTTGCCAAAGGCATTTCATGAATTTCATAGGTCTTAATTTATGTTGCTATGGTAACTGAAATGTTGGAATTTCCCAAGATTAGAGCTTTTATATTCTTAACTTTAGAATGGTAAAATAATGTAGATTATGACTCTGGACTTGGTGTTTGCTCTTGTGTGAAACATATTTTCTGTATGTGGAGTGTCCTATCTATGCTAAGGTGTGAATGAATGTTCAGCCACTGTAATTTCAAAATTAGGATTTCTGACATCCAACCTGATTTTCTTATCTACACGTATGAATCTTGATGGCCAGGATTTTTTTTTTTTTTTCCCAAATGGACAGTCTTTAAAGAGAAAGAGGGAATTGGAAGGGGGAGATGGGAGAAGTAGAACTTTTAGAGTAGTAGTTCTAGAATAGTCATCTTAAGGACTGATGTGAATTTGGCTCACCTTCTCCATCAAAGTGAATTTCTAGCATGTGCTGAAGCACTTGATGCATTATTAACATGTGTTTTAAGAAAAGACACTCTGTTGAAGCATTTAGTGAGCCAGCACTGTCTGAAGTGAGAACGTGAGATATAATGAGTCCCCTGCCTTGAGACAGGAAGATAACTGAGAACCCTGTGTGCTGCTCAGAATCACATGATTTGATCATGTGGACCCAAAGCAGCTGGGACATGCAAGGCAAATGACCTAGGATGGACCCGAGACAGGAGTCTCACCCCTGCTGGAACCCAGCTTACCTTATATCCTGATGATTTGATGTGCACGCCGCGTTTGGTCAGAGTAGATTTCATTCGGATGAAAAAGGAACGCTCAAGGGTGTTGTCAGTGGTGAGCAGACTGGGGCTGGTTGATTCCACTGAAGAATATAAAAATACATACACATGATTTAGATCTCTACATAGCCCCTTTCAGCTACTGCTCAGGTGCAATCCTTGAGTTCACTAAAAATAAATGACTGATGGGTGCTAAGAGCGTAGTAATCAATTTATCTCATTTAGAAAATGTTTACTTTGCAGGAAATAAAAAAGGAGAATTAATGTATCCCAAGAAACTCCATTCTGGTTCGAGCAAGAGCTTTTCAGGTCTTTTTAGGTTTCAGCAGCCATCCAAGTGGGGTCTGATAGTAATTGTAGCATATCATGAGGCTTGGCTGGCGCACATGGAGAGAACAGTCACAAAAAAGAAGGACCCCAGAGATTTATGGGATCAACCAAGACTCAGGTGGAGATGCTTCTGATCAGAGTCAGGACGACTTGCTTTTTGTTCTCCCTGCAAATCCCTTCTTGGATCTGTTGCTTGCTGGGGAGTTCTGAGCATCATGACACCACCAAGACTGGGGCAGCCATACCCTGGCCAGTGTTCTTGCCCTTCTATTTTCCTTCATTATGGGGAATAAGAGGCCTGAATTCTTCTCAACCGACTGGAGATAGAGGGCCGAGAATGGGCTATACGGATAAAAACAAAAACGACTCCCAAGATCAGCTTGCTCTTGCTGTCACTAGTGGCAGCTTATCCCCAGCCCAGAATAGAAAACATCCTCTGTGTTTCTACCTCTTTGCTTCTGAGAAAATCATAGTTTCTTCTCTTAAGACAGCTCCTCTTTCCCTTTCAATGTATTTAAGATTAAGCAGAGTATGTTTTGACTTATAAAACTTAAAATGGTAGTTTTCATTCTTGGTGATCTAAAACCACCTTTATGCAGGTCAGGAGGCAATGCAAATCTATTTTCTTTAGAAATAAGGTTCTATGGTATTTTATACATTTAAGTATTTTCCTGAAGAGAAGTTAACTTGGGGGTTTTAAAGCCTAAAAAGACTCCAATTTTGCTCTTCTAAAATATACTTTAAAGCTTTTCTTATTATTCTAAAGTTAAAAAATTTCAACAACAAAACATTTTGAGCAGCTCTATAAGAACACTAATTTTCTCTAGGATGAAGATCAAGAAATATGTGTAATAAAGAGATTTAAGAATTAAGTAGGTGAGAAAATAGCTATTAAAAAACAAAGAAAAAATAGGCAAAACAAGCTTTTCAATTTCAAATTATGAAACTTATTCCATATAGTTCTAAGGGGAAGAAACATCTATTTTTTAATATTAAATTTGATGCTCTGATGAAAGAAGAGTGAGATAATAAGAGAAGCCTTACTATTTGTGGTTGGGGGCTTGTATCATTCTTGCCTTCACCTGACTATATTTTCCTATATTTATGGCATTTCTATTCTGGGGTGATGGAACCAGTGACAAGTGTCCCTTCTTATGTGTCTCTCTCAAGATTTTCATCTTTTTTTTTGTCTTAGCACGGATCTGATGTCATTTTAAATGTACAGCTTTTTATCACTCGAGGGAAAAGCAGAGCCATGTTATATTTAGTACTTTCATTTCTTCTGATTAAATATGAATTACTATGAAATTTTTCTCATCATCTAACACGCCATAATACGCCAACAGCTTTTTAATACACTATATAAGCACAAACTTCTGCTCTAAGAGTTTAATTTGCCCCTCTAATCCAATCACATCAACCTTATTTCTCTTATCAGAGATTCCCATTTTGAATTAAATGAGCTCATTAGTTTTAATCAAAAGCAGAGAGATCAAAACTTAAACGTAAATGCTTTAGATCAGAACTGTCAGTCAGCCGTGCAGTTCTATTTTACTAAAACACAAGATCAGAGACCCTTAGAACCAATTTTTCTCGTAAGGGATGCCGAGAGCTTGAAGATGCTATGTCCCCCCCCCCCCCTTTTTTTTCCTTCCTCCCAAGGACAGATTATACATTTAAGGTTAGACTTAATTTATAGCAGTTTTTCATCCTGGTGGAAATGGAAAAGTATGCCAATCTACTAGGGTCCCTTTCACATTTATTGGCCCCGGTCCTCAGAGACTTGAACTAACATGAAGCCATCAGAATCCACATCACAAACTCAGCTTTCAGAATTCAGCTCTGTTCAGTGAGATTGTGTTTGCAACAGCCGAGGAAAAAATGCAACTTCCCAGAAAAGTGAACTGTGTTTTAGGGCTGAGGTCCAAGAAACCCTGACCCAGGAAGGAAGGAACCACATAACTGTAGAAAGGCAAATAATTAGGCATCATTAGAAATTGTTATCATTTTCAGTACATGGAACTTTCACAGGTAAACATTTAGTGGATACTTTAGAGACCCCAGCAAGGGTGGTTCCCCTTAGGGGATGAAATGGGAGACACAAGCTCTACATGAGCTATGGAGGTGAACATTGCATCCTGCTCTGGCTGGGCAGTGAACACAGCACTCCCCTGCCCCATGGGTTAGATCGTCAATATATATAGGAGCAGAAGGAAATGGCAACTCACTTGTCTGGATTCTTCCCTGGAGAATCTCCATGGACAGAGGAGCCTGGTGGGCTACAGCCCATGGGGTTGCAAAGAGTTGGACATGACTGAGCGATTGAGAATATATAGGAGCAGCCTTCATTAAAACCAGGACAACTGGTGTGAGAGGAATTTTGAGGTCAGATTTTGCCCCAGTGAAATCTAGATTGAAAAGCGAAATAATAACTGCTCCTTACACTTTATTTCAAGAGCATGGGGGTATGGTGCGAAGGGCAGTGAGGGAGAAGGAGAGAAGACAACTTAGAAAAGATAAAGATATCTTTAATTTCTGATAAAGATTTCTGCTTTAACATGGCTTTCTGAGGACAGGGGCAGAAGTAACCTGCCACACTGGCCCTTTCAGAGGCCACCTAAGAAACTAATCCCCAGTACACAGGTACCATGGCCACATGACCCCAAGGGCTGGCAAATGTGCTCTGGTTATCCCAGCTCTAACAGGGATGTCTCTCATGTAAAGAGACGTAATCTGCATGTGACAGACAAGAGCAGCAGTTTTAGAAGAGAAGTTTCTAAGGGTCTCAGGTGAGAAGCATGGATTTTGATGAACATTCTACTGGGAGAGAACCAAGGGAGCATGGCCTTGGTGACGTGTGACATGACCGTAGCATGGAATAGAGAAAGGATGTGTGTGTGTGTGTGTGTGTGTGTGTGTGTTTTGGGTGGATATGAAGAGAGGACGACGTAATGAGAAAAGTATCCTTAAGACTGGTGCTCTGTAAAGACTGTGGAACCAATCTATGTCAAAAAAGCATTTTAGAGAGCTTTCCAGATATCACAGGCTTTTCTGTCAACTTTTTAAGACAGGCCAGGATCGCTGCATGATCTGATAAAAAAAGAAAAATTGAGATTCAGAGAAGTTATATTTGCTGCCTGAGACATAGGAGAAATTGATGGGTAAAACTGGATTAAGTGGTCAAAGCCCAGATATGGCCCGTTGTGACCTATGAATTATAAACAAGGAACTGAAAAAAGAAAACAAGACCCACACAGATGAAAGCTAGATAAAGAAATAGACTCTCTTGCTGACTCTCAAGGGCCTCAACTTTTAAATAAATCTAAATGATCTCAGCTCTTGAAATGTCAGTTTCAGCATATTTTGTGAAATTTACAGAACAATTTATAGCAAAAGTTGTAATAATTTTTACGTTGGCAAATGCCACCGTAATGTGAAAGCATATCTGTGTTATTCCCCCTCTGTTGATGATTCCCTAACTGGTACTGTAGTTGCTCCATCCTTAGCATGAAGAGGCAGGAAGCAGTGGCGAGGGGGGAGGGAAGGAGAAGATGGCTGGGAACCATCCTGTTCTCTCTGACCAATCCAAGATCCAGGTGTTTGCTGAGCACTTTTGGGACCCTCCTTGGGGTTCCTGCAAGAGGGTGAGGCCAAGGCATAAAGACAGCCTTTCTTTTTAGCATACTTCAAATGTTTGCTGTGCAATACTAGGGTCAGAGCCCTCAACTGCTATGAAATCATGATGGAAGTGAGAAAGAAAATTAGGTTTTGAGACAACTCTGTTACTCCTTAAGTGTGAGCAAAGTATTTTTCCTTTTAAAGGAGAAGTGGAATTGGACTGAGTGGTTAAGATACGAAGTTAAATATACTCTCCCCCCACTTCACTGCTTAATTGAATCTTCTCCTTTTTGAGATATTCTGGGCAAAGTGCAAACAACCAAAATGACCTTCATAAGACTAGGGAAGAGATGTTGGGCCATTTCACAGTTCTCTTGATAAAGTCAAACTTTCCTTGGCGTGTGCTGTTACCTTTGTTAGATACTATGTATGACTTGGTCATAACAGGTAGCATGGCTTCCTTGTTGCTGCCTCATTCACTCTAAAAGAAATGTGTACTTTAGGACTTTAGGACTTTAGAATGTGACTGGTTATTTCTTTTCTTGCAAAAGGTTCCCTGCACTTCCTCTGCCAGCTGGAAATTAGGTTTGATCATGTGACTTTCTGTGGCCAAAAGAATATGAACAAAATTCATGTATTGCTTTCAGGTGGAATTTCCTAGAAGAGCTGGTCACAAGGTCCTACTTTCTCTTTCTCACTGCTGTGTTGATTATCAACATTTCAGATGCTGGCTGCTCTATTGACCTAGGTCTTGGAATGAGGACAATAGGGGGCAGAACCTTTAGCCCATCTTCATAGAAATAAATCTTTTGTTGTAATTTGGGGATTGCTTTTTATTGCAGCTTAACTTAGTCCATACTGACTGATGAAAATATCAAATCTTTACCATTATATAAAAATACATGCTGTCCAAGTCTCCCAGGTAGTCAGTGACAGAGCACATAGACATGACTTATTTGTCCCACTCCAAAGTTCAGGATGTGGTCAATATACTGTTCTTACATTTATTTATATCCTCATTTTATCTCTTATGCTAGGGCAGCAAGGTGGAGACAGGTCTAACTTTGATTCTCTATAGCACATAGGGAATATATATATATATATATATATATAATTTATATATATTTAATATATTCAATAACTAATATTCATTAAATATTGACATTAATCTAATAAGATCTTCCCAACTTAGTAGTAGGGCTTCCCTGGTGATTCAGACAGTAGAGAATCTGCCTGCAATATGGGAGACCTGGGTTTGATCCCTGGGTCAGGAAGGTCCCCTGGAGGAGGAAATGGCAACCCATCCTAGTATTCTTACCTGGAGAATCCCATGGACAGAGGAGCTGGCCAGGCTATAGTCCATGGTGTTGCAAAGAGTCAGATACGACTGAGCGACTAACACTTTCAACTTCATAGTAGGTCAGTGGTAAAAATAGTATGTCAATGGTAAAAATAAGTCTTTTCTCACAGAAATTGTCCCCAGCAGATTTTATGTTTACCTAGGATGACAACTGTGGTAATTTAAAACTGCTACAAATTCTTCAATAGCCCTTCAGAAAGATGGAGCCTGCTTTCTCTCCCTTTGACTGTGGGCTAGACTTGGTGACTTACTTCAGATAAATAGCATGTGGCATTCTTGGTGATGTATGGCTTGGTCATGACAGGCAGCATGGCTTCCCTGTTGCCACCTCATTCACTCTAACAGGAACCAGCTGCCATATTGTGAGGACACTTGAGCAGTCCTCTGGGGAGATCAGTGTGGAGAGGAACCGAGGCGTCCTCCTCACAGTCAGGTGAGTGAGCTTAGATGTGGGCCTTCCTCCCCAAGTCAAGTCTTCAGATGACTATGCTCTGACTGATATCTCCATGGCAACCTCATGAAAGACCCTGAGCTTGAACTACCCAGACAAGCTGTTACTGGATTCCTGACTTACAGAAACTATGTGAGATATCTTAGCTTTAAAAAAAAAAGTCTGTAAGTATTTGGGGTGATTTGTTATGCAAAGATAGATAATATAATTCCCACGTGGAACCTTTTTTTTGGAAAAATCATGACCTTGTTTTGAAATGTGACAACATGCACATGGGTAAAACTCGTGATTTTGCGAAGGAATGCATTGCCCAGAGTACATGGTGAATGCACATATGTAAGGAAAGCTACCTGTAATGCTGATTTTTATAAGTGGGGTCTATGTTTTCAAAGCTAAATGTTCAACTGATTTTTTTTTTTAATGTGCAATTTGCAAAAGGTGCTATCAACAGTATCATCTGCAAGACTGTGATATCTTGAAAGGCAGGCTTGACATCTTGCTTATATTTAGTTGTATCCATTCCCTGCCCTTCTCCAGCCCCCTTCATCCCCCCAAGTACCTAGGATTACATTTTAGGTAAATAGACACTCAGTTTGCATGTTGAATAAAGTAACATTCTGATGCTTTCTTTCAGGAAGAATTAGTCTTTGCCCCTGCCCTTTATTCTCTCACACCAAACATCTTGTCCCAGGAAGCCTTTATTTTATTTTATTTTTTGTGTGGAGAGGAAATCATTATGTCCTCTTTTTGTATTCATCTCTAAGGAAGCATTTTCTGCTAAGTGTTATTTTGAGAGTCATGGACCAGTGGGTTTGGTAGGCAAAAAAGGATTGGCCTGATTTTGCCTAGAATTAGAGAAAACTTTGTTCTCTGTCTTTAGAGAGCTGGTCATCCCACTGGCCCATCCTCTACCATGTGCCAGCGCAATTTTGAAGGGGGTGATGGGCATCTGTAGACTACATATAGATGCTCAGCCACTGGTGGGGAGACAATGCCCACTATTTCTTGAGGACCCAGGCTGTACTAGCTTTTGGACATCAGGTAAATGCAACTGCAGCCGCCATCCTCTGGTTCAGCCACCAGCTCTCTCAGCTTCAGCGCTTGCTTGGGAGTATGACGGAAAAGCCATATTTATTGAAGTCTCATTAGGGCTGGTTCCTGCTCCCACTCAGTTGTGAGTCTTTAGCTTTGTTTAGAAACTTATGAATCATTAACTGAAACTCTAGAGCATAGCTGTGAAAATAATTGTGGCTCAATAATGATGCAATAAACTTCTTTCAAAGTAACATTAAAAATAATCCGCCAAAAAAAAAAAGAAGAGGAGGAAAACAATAATAATCTGCGAACCCATGCCACCTGTCAGCATGGGCTCCCCGGCAGTATCTGCCTGCCTGGGATGAGAATCGGAATGCATGAGGTTGGCATTCAGGCTTCCTGCGCCTGGCAGGGGTTGCTACTTGGGGAGGCTGTCCCCCGAGGGAGAGGAGCGCGTTCAGCTGCCGCCTGCTGCTCCACAGTTGGTGTTTGGATGATACCACTCCGGGGAAATACACACAGTGTCAGAGTCAAGCTGCTACCAGTGGGTGTTTCTGTACACAACTCCTAAGCATCAGGAAAGTTCAAGGGGAAAAACTGGGGATTGTAAAGATAGCCTTTGAGAGTATACGACATCCGGCGTGACCCGTTCGGCAGCAGGCTGTGTGCTCTAAAGCACCTGCCATCTGAATACTGCAGGCGATGGTTTTAAATCTTCCTGGAGACTCCCTATAAATGTTGCCACTTGAGGGATCCATTCTGGGAGAAAAATATAGCACATCCTCCCGGGATGCCTCTTGGATTCCATTACCAGTATTGCGTATGGGATCGAGTGTGGCAATGCTTTTATCATGACTATAAAGTGGTTACGAGCCAATTCCTCATATAAAACATACTCAGTAATGTTGAAGCTTTTTTTTTCCTTTTCTGTTTCCTTCTTTTATTTCCTTCCTTTCTCTCTTTCCTTCTTCTTCTTCTTCTTCTTCTTCTTTTTTTTTTAATGACAAACACGATGTCAGACAAAGGGCATCAGGACTTGGTCTTTGTAGTACAAAACAAAATAACAATACATAAACACCTTTGTGAAGGCAGCTTGAAACCCCATGTTTTCTATTAAAAAGTCATGTTCAATCTTCACTGTTGATAGAACCGAATAGCTAACACAGAGAACACTGTATATCAGAAAGGTCAATAGTTATTATGAGCTACAAATATATTTTTTTCCATCCTTCAGGCTGTTTAGCGCATATCACAGCATGAGCAGCTGTCTTCTTTAATGCTTTTAAAATTAGAATCCCAAAGAGGAAGAAAAAATTATGGTTGCAATGATTGCTCTTTGCTTTTGTAAGTTTACTTTAATATACTATTTCATATACATGAATCTTCTGTGCAGCCTATCCATGGGGCAGTAACCGGTTGCCAGTATCGAGCTGAACTGCCATGTTTATTTTCTTAGCATTCTGGCCAAATCTCCATCTCAGGCACAGATGTTGTCGACATACCATATTTTCAAAAGGAGTCATATAGAGGAGTCTGGTTACAGAGACACTTGCAAACACACACATATGCATTCTGCCTTTTCATTGCTTTAAAGCTCTGTGACTAACTACAACAATGCCATGTGATGAGAAACAGTTATGCAGCACTGGGTGAAAAATCAGGCAGTGATTCAAACCACGGATGCACAAAGTATCACTCTCCACCTGTAGGGGAATGGATTGAGGGCCCCTTACAGGTTGTTAAAGGTTGATCTTTTGCCTGTGCCTGGAACTCCTGGCCCTTACTAGGCATACAGCCCTAAAGACAGTGAGTGTTTTAAATAGCACATACTGGATGTTATAGCTCGCTCAGTCTTTGTTCAGTTATTTACAGTAAATACATAATGAGGATCTATAATGAGCTGGGATAGTTTATAACAACGTTTTCATTTGAGAGGAGGAGAAAATATATAATAGTTTCTGGTAGTAATTAATGCGGTATAAAGAAGAGTGATGCAGGGTAAGGCGCTGGCGCGTGATGAGAACCACGTTTTGGTCATGTGGCACAGGAGACTAAGTCACATGGGTATTGGTAAATCGCCATACCTCTGGGCTCATGATTTGAGTTGCAACTTCATCACTAAATAGCTTTACAGAAAACTGTTATTTGGATAGATATGCACCAGTGCTGATAAAATTCTAGAAATGTTACCTTTGGACTTTAGTACAAAATTAAAATAAGTGATGTGCTAAGGATGAAAATTTAACCTGTAGGAAACTAAGGGAGGAGTTACTAAGAACTGGACAGAGAGTCGAGCCTCCAAGATGAATGTATTGGCACTGTCATTTCTTTGGGGATCTCTAGAGAGAGCAGCTTCGCTAGAAAAGTGGGATAAAGGTTGAGTAAATACGTGATATACTTCTCTTTGGTGAATATTGGTGATGAAAATAAAGAGATCTGAGTATGTTTATTGATTGAGAGGACTGAGTTTAAAGTTGTCTGTATTAGAAATGGTAATTGAAGAATTTAAATCCTAAAGGATATTGTATTAGTAACAGAGAAAGAGAGGTGAGCCTCTGAAATGGGGGGAAGAAAAACAGCATGAGAGTTGAGGTGGTGGGGGAAAAGGAGAGAGGGGAGGGAGAGAGGGGAAGGTGATGGGAACAGGGTTGAACACTTAATAGAGTAAAGGTCGTTTGTGGAGATGAAGTATGAGAAGGAGAGGATTTTAAGAGTTAAAAAAAAAAAAAAGCTGTGGAGCAGCCCATGTAGGCAAAGCAAGTAGGATCAATAGAAAATACGTAATAAGATTACACAGCAGTTAGAAATTGCATGGCTCAAATTTAAGCACACTGGTTTTCTAGGGGGCCCTGATGATAATGGCTTTGTAAATTTTTCTAGGCCATGCTCAACAGGGGCCTTTTGCCAGAGATGGGAGCAGACACAATGGGAATGAGAGAAGGACTCCAGAGGGTTAAGAGACAAACGTGTAGGAGGGAGTGATGAAATGGGGAAGAGGGGAGAACGAGGGGAAAGGGATGGTACTATGGGTGAGGCAGCTAGTAAAGGGTGCTTTGTTCCCAGAATGATTTGTGAGAATGCTGTTTGTTGCTTTTAAACAAGTTCATGTTCTATATCTCTATTTTTCCTATGTTCATAGAAAATCTGGAAGATAATGTGAAAGTATAAATGAGAAAAAAAATATGCAGTTACCTTATCACCCAGGAACTATTAACAATAATATGTTTTGTTGTTCCCTAATTTACTATTTATATATATATTTATTTCAAAATTAGGATCATACCTGAGTATCTCTCACATTTTTTAATGTTAGAAGTCATTGCTCACTCTGTGATAATAGCTGGGCTTTTATTAGACACTGTTTGGGGAATAAAAGGATGTTGGGGCTCCAGTGGTCTTGGCTGTAAGGCAGCTTTAAAATTAAGTAGTGATAGTATCTGCATGTGTCCATATCAGTACATCACTTTCAAACACTATTTTTCCTGACTGTGTAATGTTCCATTGCATGGTGCTGAATTTCTTGGAGATTAGTCTTCCTTCAACTTATTTTTTTCATTTATTTTTATTAGTTGGAGGCTAATTACTTTACAATATTGTAGTGGTTTTTGCCATACATTGACATGAATCAGCCATGGATTTACATGCGTTCCCCATCCCGATCATGTCTTTGGGTAGATTTCTAGAAGAAGTATTACCGGGTCAAAGAGCATAAGTTTTTTTTTTTTTAAAGCTAACACGTATGATTTGTTTTTCAAAAAAGTTGTGGTGTCTATCAGTTTATATGTTTATCAGCAATATTTGATGTTCATATTAATTGCCATCTTAATATTTTTAGTAGTTGATAAAAAATATTAAATTAGAAGATATCCTAAAAAGCATTATGTAAAAACATCTCATGTGTTTAATTTGCATTTTTGTTTCTAATGATGTTGAATCATGTTTTAATACTTGCCATTTGAATTTTTTTTAGTGATTCATGTATTTATGTCCTCTATTTTCCACTTGAGTTTTATTATCATATCAATTTTAATGATACGTGTGTGTGTGTGTGTGTGTGTGTACACACACACACATATAGGGTTTCCCAGGTGATTCTATGGTAAAGAATTCACCTGTGAATGCAGAAGACATGGGTTCAATCCCTGGATCGGGATGATCCCCTGGAGAAGGAAATGGCAACCCACTCTAGTATTTTTGCCTGGGAAATCCCATGGACAGGGAAACCTGTCTGGCTACAGTCCATGGGGTTGCAAAAGAGTTGGACACGACTTAGTGACTAGTCAACTAGTCACTAGTGTCCAACTCTTTTGCGATCATATATATATATTAAGGATACTACGTCTGCCACATTTCTTGCAAATATTTCCCCATTTTTTTGCCTTTTACTTCTTTTTATGGTGTTCACTGATACAAAAATGTTTTAAAATTTTATATAGAGAAGTCTATACATTTTTCCCTTTGAAACTTTTGTTGCTCTCATACCTTAGAAAGCTTTTCCTCTGTTTTTTCTAACAGATACTTGGCATTTTAAAAACGAAGCATGGTTAAAGGTCAAGGAATGGCTGTGCCAATAGACAGCTGAAGGTAAGTCAGGAAATGAGTTTGTTGAGCTTGGGCAGTCAAGGAGATGTGTGTGGAACTGTCACCCCTCCTGGAAACTCTGATGCTGGCATCTGTGGCCTCCTAGTGGAGATGGCTGGACAGACCTCAGAGCACAAGCCTTCGCCACTGAGGTCGGTCAATGAAAGGTGTGGGCATCACCGATGGAGAGCAGCACTGAGAACAGGTAAGGAATGCTGGTTTTTTTTGTTGTTGTTGTTGTTTGTTTTAATGTGCTGATATTGGGGGACATTGTAGGGAAGAGGCAGTGGGTGCACCAGGTGATAACCACTGCTCTTTCACGTTGGGAGAGTCAGAAGCAGAGGAATGAATCACAGCCTCTGTTCAGAGCGAGTTCCGAGTAGTGGGCTTCAAGGAAGAAATGTTTCAATAAAAGTGAATAGGCAAAAGTGGGATTCGTGGAAAAGATGGTGGCAATTGATGTTTGTTCCTAATGAAGTTTCTCAGATAAAAATACAGGACACCTGGCAAAATGTGAATTTTAGATAAACAATGACTGTTTTTTGGTGCTTGGCAAAGAATCCACCTGCCAATTCAGGATGTGGGTTCGATCCCTGGGTTGGGAAGATCCCCCGGACGGGGGAGTGGCAACCTACTCCCGTATTCTTGCCTGGAGAATCCCCATGGGCAGAGGAACCTGGTGGACTACAGTCCATGGGGTCCCAAAGATTTGGACGCAACTGAGCATAGCACAGCACAAATATTGCATGGACATGTCAAATTCAACTGGGAATCCTGTATTTTTATGTGTTAACTCTGGCATCCCTGCTCACGGAAGAATGAGATTCTATGTGGCACTGAGGAAAGGGTTGGTGTGACAGGCACCTGGTTAGCAGGAAACAAGATGAAGGCATTCAGGAAATTGGCTTGGGACACAGAAAATGTTCAGAATGGCTGGAACTTTCTCACTGGAGAGTGTTAGAGAGGCAAGCAATAACTGAAAGTCTGTGTGAATATTGGCACGATGGCATGGCTTTTAAAATTTGCCTCCTCAGTTATGGGGTCCAGCACAATGACCGATTTTTATTTTCCCACGTGAACGTGTGTGTTCTGGGGATAGAGCCTGGCTGACAGGTCTCCGCAACTGTCTCCCGAGGCAGTGTCTTCTGCTAATTTATTATTGTTTATCATACAGGAATTTGACAAGGCAGCTAGAATTTGTTGATTTTATTATGGCTTTATTTCAGCACATCCTGAAGTGGTTATTTTTCAAAATGTTTTCAGTCTGACGTACTGTATTAAATCCATCATCAATAAAGGATTGAGGTTTATTTATTGGAGACTATTCTTAGTAACATTATTTTACAATAATTTAGAGGAGCCAGAAATAGGAGATAACCTGATAATTATCTATATCTGTTATTTTGCTAACAGATATCTATTTTTGACATCATCAGTTAAGCAAAGTTTCCTTTCTCTTATGATCACAGCATGTTTCAAAGACCACTGCTCCATCTCAGGACCCAAACAAAATCCTCTAATCCCCTGGCAGAAGTAACACTGCTTTGCTCCCAGGAAGACAGGGCTGGATCCCTATGGTCTTGGTCAGCTAAGATACATGTAGGCCTCATAGTGAATGTGCAGGCATCATTCCCATATCTGAATTTGATGATAAGTCATTTGTATATTGTTTTCAAGGCTACACACAGTCTTCCCAAGTGGTGGGGATAAAAAAAAGCAGTCATTTTCTAATGATTGTATTTATAATGTTTGCAATTAGCTCTGCTATAGAATTACCCTTTTCCTTTCAAGTTGAAAATATAAAGGCTATTTATTGCTAAGGGTGATGGTGAAATTGGGTGCAAGTAGCCTTTTCTCAAACTGGGTGCAAAGCAAATGTGTTGATACTACTTAACTGTCCTCTTCCCAGCTTTGCATATAACTCTCTAATGATGTACTTGGCATTTTTAACATCAACACTTTAGCACTGTATCAGATGGTATGTGAGTCTAAACGGTATATTCTATAATGCCAAATGATTGTTTTAAAGACTGGCACCACATATTTCTTGTTGCCTGGTAGCAGAACACTCTGCCTGCATTCATCGTCATTGGTTTGCGGCTCACCCGTATCATGTCAGGGACCCCGGGTGTTTATGGATGCCTGTGCTCTAGGTCTTCAATTACTTGAATTTACATGAGAGTAGGCTGTCCTTTGCCCACTTTGCTATTTTATTATTGCATTGATTTCTAATAAACTCCATATGCATGTCATAGCAAACACCCTTTTCCAACAACACAAGAGATGTCTACACATGGACATCACCAGATGGTCATTACCGAAATCAGATTGATTATATGTTTTGCAGCTAAAGATGGAGAAGCTCTATATAGTCAGCAAAAACAAGACCAGGAGCTGACTGTGGCTCAGATCATAAACTCCTTATTGCAAAATTCAGACTTAAGTTGAAGAAAATAGGGAAAACCACTAGACCATTCAGGTATGACCTAAATCAGATCCCTTATGATTATATAGTGGAAGTGACAAATAGATTCAAGGGATTAGATCTAATAGACAGAGTGCCTAAAGAACTATGACGGAGGTTCATGACATTGTACAGGAGGCAGTGATCAAGACCATCCGCAAGAAAAAGAAATGCAAAAAGGCAAAATGGCTGCCTGATGAGGTCTTACAAATATCTGAGAAAAGAAGAGAAGTGAAAAGCAAAGGAGAAAAGGAAAGATATACCAATTGAATGCAGAGTTCCAAAGAATAGCAAGGAGAGATGAGAAAGCCTTCCTCAGTTATCAATGCAAATAAACAGAGGAAACAATAGAAGGGAAGGATGAGAGATCTCTTCAAGAAAATTAGAGATACCAAGGGGACATTTCAATCAAAGATGAGCACAATAAAGGACAGAAATGGTATGGACCTAACAGAAGCAGAAGATAATAAGAAGAGGTGGCAAGACACAGAAGGACTATACAAAAAAGATCTTCATGACCCAGATAACCATGATAGTATGATCACTCAGCTAGAGCCAGACATCCTGGAATGCGAAGTCAAGTGGGCCTTAGGAAGCTTCACTACAAACAAAACTAGTGGAGGTGATGGAATTCCAGTTGAGTTATTTCAGATCCTAAAAGATGATGCTATGAAAGTGCTACAGTCAATATGCCAGCAAATCTGGAAAACTCAGCAGTGGCCACAGGACTGGAAAAGGTCAGTTTTCATTCCAATCCCAAAGAAAGGCAATGCCAAAGAATGTTCAAATTACCGCACAATTGCACTCATCTCACACTCTAGGAAAGTAATACTAAAACTTCTCCAACCAAGGCTTCAACAGTACATGAACTGTGAGCTTCCATATGTTCGAGCTGGATTTAGAAAAGGCAGAGAAACCAGAGATCAAATTGCCAACATCTGCTAGATCATTGAAGAAGCAAGAGAGTTTCAGAAAAACATCTACTTCTGCTTTTTTCACTACGCCAAAGCCTTTGACTGTGCAGATCACAACAAACTAGAAAATTCTAAAAGAGATGGGAATACCAGACCACCTGATCTATGTCCTGAAAAATCTGTATGCAGGTCAAGAAGCAACAGTTAGAACTGGACCTGGAACAACAGACTGGTTCCAAACTGGGAAAGGAGTATGTCAAGGTTGTATATTGTCACCCTGCTTATTTAACTTAAATACAGAGTACATCATGAGAAACGCTGGGTTGGAGGAAGCATAAGCTGGAATCAAGATTTCTGGGAGAAATATCAATAACCTCAGATATGTTGATAACACCACCCTTATGGCAGACAGCAAAGAAGAACTAAAGAGCCTCTTGATGAAAGTGAAAGAGAAGAGTGAAAAAAGTTGGCTTAAAACTCAACATTCAAAAAATGAAGATCATGGCATCTGGTCCCATCACTTCATGACAAATAGATGGGGAAACAGTGGAAACAGTGAGAGACTTAATTTTGGGGGGCTCCAAAATCACTGCAGGTGGTGACTACAGCACTGAAATTAAAAGACGCTTGCTCCTTGGAAGAAAAGCTATGGCCAACCTAGAGAGCATATTAAAAAGCAGAGACATTACTTTGCCAACAAAGGTCCATCTAGTCAAGGCTATGGTTTTTCCAGTGGTCATGTATGGATGTGAGAGTTGGACTATAAAGAAAGCTGAGCACCGCAGAATTGATGCTTTTGAATGGTGGTGTTGGAGAAGACTCTTGAGAGTCCCTTGGATTGCAAGGAGATCCACCCAGTCCATCCTAAAGGAAATCAGTCCTGAATATTCACTGAAAGACTGATGCTGAAACTGAAACTCCAATACTTTGGCCACCTGATGTGAAGAACCGACTCACTGGAAAAGACCCTGATGCTGGAAAATATTGAAGGTGGGAGGAGAAGGGGACGACAGAGGATGAGATGGTTGGATGGCATCACCGACTCAATGGACATGAGTTTGAGTAAACTTTGGGAGTTGGTGATGGACAGGCAAGTCTGGAGTGCTGCAGTCTTTGGGGTCTCAAAGAGTCGGACATGACTGAGTGACTAAACTAAACTGTATGTTATTAGTAAAGTTCTTGGTGTTTTTTTTTTTTTTTTAAACTGCTTGAGAACCTGCATTTTAGCAATGACATAGAGGTTCAGATCATAAACCTGGGGAAAATGCCCCTCTTGTGATGCCTATTGTCATATGTGACTCAGAGATAGGACTTGCATTCTTCAGTTTCTGCCTTAATCACTTTAGGTACAAGCAGACCAAATACAGCCAAATCAGTTTCCCTGGAATAGCAAATGATTTCTACATAAACCACTTGTGATTGAGCATTCTTTTTATTCTGTAGAGAAGCTTTAGAATATTTTCCACTCATTGTCCAAATAATGCACAAGTATTGTAATGACTGCCTGGTATTAACTGTTTACATGGGAGATAATATTGCCTTTACTTTCTTCTGGTAAGTGTTGTATATCATTCTTTGGTGCTAAAATCCTGGGATATTCTTTAAATTATAGACATCTAATACTTGACAGGCTAGCTTATACCAAAAATGGGAACTTAAATATAGAAAACCAATCTAGAAAGGTCTTTATTCTAAAAGCTATGTATTGCCCTTCAAAGTTTTTGTTTTTGTTGACATTAATAACCAACATCTACAATCCTTTCTCCAAAAGTGGAATGCCTCTCCCCAACCAGGTAAAATAGCAGTGTGTATAGGAATAATTTAGGGGAAGACAGAAGGAGTCTTAGAGGGGAAACAAGGGCAAAGAAGAAATGATCTTTCTGCCAAGAGAATTAGTTTACTTTAGAAAGAATATTCTCTTACACAATTAAAAGCTTGACATTTTAGGAGATGCCTATTAGTCCGAAAACATAAAATTATCAATAACAACCCTTGCTATTTTGACAATTATTTTCTTTTCTCTTTTTGGCTTGTTGGAGAAGAAAGAAAGCATTTAGATACATGCAGAACATGTAAGTAATCTCAGTAAGATGATATTCTTGGGATTTTCCATATTTATATATTTTTTTTCCTACATTGTATTTTCACTACCCAAGAGCCCGGGCTGTTATTTTTTTCCCAAAGTCTGAAGATCACCCCATGGATTAACAAATGATTGAGGATTCTCTCTTAAAAGACTCTTTAAAAAACTGTCAGAATCAGCCTGAGACAAAGATTTATTATGAACTATTTAAAGGGCTTAATATATGTATCCCCAATGAGCCCTTGGAGCAAACTAAAAAGGAAGAGTGGAATTCTCAAAGAATAGGACAAATCTCCAATGCCCCACTTTCTTCACACCGTGATTACTGTTTACTCAAAGGATAAAATGCCTAACCTGTCACACAAAGTCTTCAGAAGCCACAGGCCTGCTGACGTACAGTGAAAACAAAACAATGAAGACCGACACTCATGTGCTTGAGAAAGGCAGCTGTAATTTACTTCCTAACTTGTTCGCTAACACACTAATGTGGCTACATCTTGTCGCCAGGGCTGATCCCTGACCCACACAGCAATCAAACAACTACCAGAGTGTCGGCTGTCACAGAAGCTGGGACCATCACCTTAATTATACGTTTCTGGATAACAAACCCTCCCTTAATGAGCAACTTTTCTCCACCATGCATCCCCGCTCACCCCTTCTGTCCTTGAAAAGGCCCATTGTAGATCACTGTGGTTGGAATTTGTGAAGCATATTCATAAGTAGTCTTCCTAACAGGTAATAAATACTACCTGAGCACGCTGTTTGCTTTATGAGAATGCCAAGATATAATTAAAATTATAGGCTTGCACTCATGGGAGGCTCTGGAGAAGAATCACTCAAGACCGAAGGGAAACTTTTCAGTGAACTTAGAACCACGTTTTTTCTCTTTTCATATCTGTAATATAATAATAATTTTTATTGTCAGGAATATTTTATTTTCTTTGGGATTTATATTCGGTAATGAGATTGCCCACCCCCCTGCCACCCCCTCTTAATTGTACTAGTGTTCCTTCTTCTAGACATGAGATTTCTTTATTTTCCTTTCATTTTAACATCCCCTAGTTCTGCTCTGATCCTCTGACAATGCCCTAACAGTTAACACAGGCATATAGGAGGGTCTTACAGGGAGGTTTTATAGATACAGTCATCCCTGGGATCCATGGGGGATTGGTTGGAGGAACCCCTCCTCCTCCTCCAAGGAACACCACACCCAGGGATGCTGAAGTCCCTTATATAAAATGTCAGAGTGCAGTCAGCCCTTGGTATCCAAGGCTTCTCTCCATGGTTGGTGGAAACCATGGCTGTGGAACCTGCAGATATGGAGGGCTGACTACTTGGAGGAGAGGTAGTGCCTCTCTATGGCAAAAGGACCTTTAGTATTGAGAACAAACAGCCAAGACAATCTTAAATATAAAGATTTACTTCCCTATGTCACTAGTTCAGTGCTAGGTTGGGACTGGTCCATCAGTGAGGCTAATGGCATAGATTATTGACTCAGTGCAGAAAGAGAAAGGACCTGGAGACCAGATTTGCTGGTTCTACTTTGATTTTATTTTACTCTCTTTAATACTTTGATTCTTTTTCTTTTCCCTTCATATGGGTAGATACGCTTTCTCTGTAAAACAGCTTTAGTAATGTTTGATAAGATACACAGTAGGATGTGTAGTGTTTAGAGAACTCAATTGCAGTCACTTTAAATTGCCACGTACAGTGGGACACATGGAACAATCCATGTAAATCATATCACTTGACCCATGATGAGCCCTCAGTAAATGTCAGTTTTTATGATTGTAGTTGGTGTTGCTGACATCTCTGCAGGCTGTTTCAAATGTCTGTGTTTAGGATTATTGGGTGGATCAAGGAACAGGGATGGACAGAAATGCTCAGTAGTCCCCCAGGTCCCAGAGCAGGGGATCCTGAACTGAAATCACAACAGTGGTGCCCTTGGGCAGGATGACGCCACAACACGGAGAGCAGCAGGGTCATGGGGAAGTGGGGCAATGCCTTAGAATTCCAAAGCTTGAGTTCTAGGTTTGGCTTAGCAACCGAGTAGCTCTATAGTCTTAAATCAGTCATGTATCTCTCCTCCACCTACACCTTATACCGCTGAAGCTCACAGTATTATAACAGGAGGTTGCTAGAAGAATGAAATAAATCCACATGAAGGAAAAGCTTGATTAATGTTAAGTTAAATTTGAGCAGCAAGCATTGTTGTGTACTTGTGAGGTTATCTGGTGCTGAAACATCAAATGTAAACCTGACTAATATCAGAAAGAAAGCAAAGTACCTCTATACATGTTACTATTTTGTTCTAAAAATTCATGTATTCACCAACATTTCCGGTTGTGCTATTATCATTAACATGACTTTGGGTAAAAGATTTCTAGGGTGATAAATTTCTGAAATGGATAGGTATCATGAACCTGACTGAGACATGGTAAGAAAGTTTTACAGTCACTGGTTTTACTAGAAAATGCTACGGAATAAATGTGAACAGGAGAAAATGCAAATGCAAAAGAGGAGAGGAGAGAATTAAACAGGGAATAAAAATGAGGAGGAAGAAAGATGGAGGGTAGTAAGAAAGAAATTGGAGAGAAAGGTCTGAAAAGATGAAGGCAAAGGACTCAGAGAATGAGAAAAACACAAATTACACAGACAAGCAACAGTAAAAGACACAAAACAGGAACTTTGGAATATTGAGGGAAAGAAAGGGAGAAAAGAGTGGAAGGAAAAGGAATGCTATTCTTACAACTCAAAGCTGCTTTGAGTTTGCAAACCAGCTGCTGGTTCTCTGTTTCATGTGCTAATGACCTTGCTTTCCCCAGGCCTAAAAAACTGAAGAAGCATGCATTTACTCATATTTGGAGTTTTTAAAAAATAAATATAATCATTACAAAAGCAGGTAGCCCAACATTTGCAACATTATAATTTTAAATCCACACGCTGGGTGAGAGGCTAGATTTTCTTAATAGCCATTTTATTTTGTGCATTGCCGGTCTGAGGTACAGGGAATTAGGATTAATGCCAGGTGATTTACATACACATTTAATTTAGTTGTCACAACACTCTTTGAGATATAAGCTCTTTTATTTTTCCCATTTTAAGGAGGATCCATTGTCTATGACCATTCACGCTAAAGTACCCATGGCTGCTTATATAGCATGGCGGCTTAAACTAAATCTAGATTTATTAGTTGTAATTTACTTAGAAATCTCTAACTTTCATTTTGGCTGCAGCATATTTCAAAGAATCCTGGTGTATGCAAAAAAGTGTTTGACATGGTGGGCAAAGGATATTAGGAATTTGGAGCGATTTTAATTTTTACTTCATTTTCTAGATTTTATGAGATGTGTCTTTACTATTCTACATTAATATCTATCTCTGTGCACTATGTTTGTGTGTTTAAAAGGCTGATGTGTATTGTCCACAAGTTCACAAAACACACAGAAACACCCCCCCAAAAAAGAGGAATTTTAAGTTTAATAAAAGAGTGTCTAAAAATGGGGGTGGGGAGAGTTTGCTTCCGTCTGTTCTGGAAGTTGAGACCTCAGGAAAAGTTGGTATTGAATGTGAATAATTAGAAGGTGTAATCTGCTAATTATCAGAGAGAAGGACTCAGTTTGCCTTTGCAGCTGAACTCTAGGATTCCTTTCTATCTTTTGCCCCTAAGGAAATTGGCTTTGTGATTTTTTCTTTTTGAGGGGGACCAGAGAATGCTTAGGTTATCTGACAGTCTCCTGCTGCTGCTGCTAAGTCGCTTCAGTCGTGTCCAACTCTGTCCGACCCCATAGACGGCAGCCCACCAGGCACCCCCGTCCCTGGGATTCTCCAGGCAAGAACACTGGAATGGGTTGCCATTTCCTTCTCCAGTGCATGAAAGTGAAAAGTGAAAGTGAAGTCGCCCAGTCGTGTCCGACTCTTAATGACCCCATGGACTGCAGCCCACCAGGCTCCTCCGTCCATGGGATTTTCCAGGCAAGAGTACTGGAGTGGGGACAGTCCCCTAAGTTTATGCAGATCCTAACAATGGTTTCCAAACAGGCGATGCTTTTTCTGGCAAATTCCCTTCTAACTACATCAACTGCTCTTCCCTCTCTAACATTCTAGTGCTGTCATTTTCTGAGCTGGCCCTTTCTAGAAACCTGCTTTCAAAAATTTTAATGAGTCATATTTCTCCCTTAAATGTTCTGTGACTTATTTAAATGTAATAGAACAATTTTATAAAAGAATGAATGAAGAACCTAAAAATCAGTGTAAGTATAACAAGGGCTTCCCTGATAGCTCAGTTGGTAAAGAACCAGCCTACAATGTAGGAGACCCTGGTTCAATCCCTGGGTTGGGAAGATCCCCTGGAGAAGGGAAAGACTACCCACTCCAGTATCCTGGCCTGGAGAATTCCATGGACTGTATAGTCCATGGGGTTGCAAAGGGTCAGACACAACTGAGGGACTTTCACTTTCCTAACAAGGAAATATTAAGGCAGTGTCCTGCAGTAGGTGCAACTAAGGATGCAGAGAAAGACAGAGAAAAGAAGACAAGGCAGGAAGAGGGCTGCTTCAAGGAACAACAAGAAGGGAAAGTCGGAGAAAGTAAGGGTCAGAAGGAGCAAGGGAAAAGCCCTAAATGCAAGAACCACCTACACGAGCTTCTAGGACAGGCAAATTACTAGTGATGGGAAAAGTCCAATAGTGGGTCTCAGGGGCTCAGAGGGAGGAGCAGACGGGGAGCATTTGTTTTATGGGTCCAGAAGCTTAGTTTAGGGTGATGAGAATTCCGGAGGTGGTGACAATGGTGGTGCAGCGTGAACGTACTTAGCGCTACTGAACTGTCCACTTGAAGTATGTCACCTACATGTTACCACAAAAGGAGACTGGGACTTATACTAATGAAAAATGACATGATACCAAAGAGAAAAAGAAAAGGGAAAGAAAGAAACGTAAAAGTAGAAGTACCAAGAGGAGAAAAACGTGACAGGGAAGATCAGAGAATCAAGGCATGGAAGGAACGGAAAAACTAAGGCTTCCATCAAGACTGAGGGGAAATAGCGGCTGGAGTGAGGTAGTTCAGTTATTCAGTTCTTCCGCAAACAGGTATGAGGCGCTTACACTCGGCAGGGCACTGGGGATACAGAACGAAATTACGTCTCTAAGTGTCCTTGCTTTCAGGAAGCGTCTGTGTAGTGATGGATTACAAAGATCCACGAGACACTGTCCTGCCCTCAGGGAGTTTGTGGTCAGTGCTTACCTAAGTGTATTTCATAGATAAACTAGTGTACTTAATGAGGTCCAGTCCTCCTGAAGAGCAGCCTTAGGACACAGGCTGGAACTCTAGCCCATTCCAGCACAGACTGAAGAGACTGAGATGATCTAGGGCAGTCTCCTCCATGTGGAGGAAGAGAAATGAGAGCAGAAAAAGGGTAAGTGATTTGTCCAGGTATATCCCGTCACCCAATTTCTTGACTCCCAGCCCAATCCTCATTTGATTAATATAGATTAAAAAGGTTGAAAAAAGAAAGAACCCTTGATTAGTAATCAGAACAATAAAGGTGATTCACACTGTTCCACTGAGCGCCAAGGACTTACTGAAATAAAGAAAAGCGGAGGGTTTAATTTCAAGGACTCAGAGGTGACTATTTTATAGGCCAGCAACCGATCATATAAATATCAGGATAAAGAAGGCACAGTCAGAGCCAGATGACAAACACAAGCCAGAAACTGTTCCAGGGTGACTAATGCAATAATATGGAGGAATGTCACAGGTCCCTATTATAGTCAAAGTCACTTTAACTAATTGGCTCAGGCTATAAAAACATACAATCTGGGTCAAATGACACTGCTGAACGAAGCTTCTCTGTTCAGACATTATCTTAAATCAAAGCATCCCAATAAGAAGGCAAGAGACAAAGAGAATGTCCAGTTTTCTGAGAGATCATGAGAGATTTTAACTGGTTTATTTAATAGCAGTCAGCTTATGTGTCTATGGACAATGATGATAAAATTCTTTCTTCCTTGGTATTACTTCGAACTTCAGAGGCATACGATATTTCAGAGGATACGAGGGGATTTCATTGACTCTAAGACATAATCAGTTTAAGGGACCTCATACTGGATAAGACTTAGTAACAAAACAACCAAAGTACTTTTATGAAGCACTAAGAAAAAATTAACTGCCAATTATAGAATCATGAGATAACACTGATTACAAGATGCACCCCAAAACTTGAGATGACAAAGTGTGGGAGAAATATAGAATCAGTGACTAGGTATTTTTCCTGACTCAGGATTAAGTATGTTAATTATCTCTCTTGTTTTTACAAAGGGAAATAAATCAAGGAATGTGTAGTTGACACTGCTGAGTGCTTACCCCAAACTCTGCCTGTCCTTTTTTTTTTTTTTTTTTTCCTTAAAAACACCCTATTCCCACACCCCTCTTCCCCACCCTGGTATTTCTTTCTCCCATGCACCCCCCTCCCTCCATCCAGCTAAATTATTCAGGGGAAATAATCTCAACTCCAGGCAGGAATCCTGATTGGTTAAAGCCACTGTGGGTCTAGTTGCCTACAACGAGTTTTAGAATTTATTCATTCAATAAGTACTTAATGAGTTTCTGCTTTTCCAGTCCCCGTTCTAGGTTCTGAAGTTATTGCAGTGGGATAAAAGTAAAAACACTCCCCAGTGGAGCTTACATTCAATTAGCAGATTTAAAAAAAAAAAAAAAGATAAGTAAACTCTATAGTATGTGAGATGGTAGGAAATGTGATGGAGAAAAATGAGATGGGAGAGGAACACAGGGGCTGTAGGGAGACAGAGTAGTAATTTTAAATAATGTGGCCAGAAAAGCTCTCAATGTGAAGGTGGCCCCTGACTACAGACTTGAATGAAGTGAGATGGTGACCATTTGGATATCTGGCCGAATAGTGTTTCAGGAAGAAGAAACAGTCTGTAGAAGGGTCCAGAGGTGGGTCCATGCATCGTGTGTTTAAGGAACTGCAAGGAGGCCACATGACTAGAGCAGAGTTTGGGAAGGAGAATGATAAGGCTGTGAAGGCAGAGAGATGGCAAGATGGATGATGTGAGCACATTAGGAATGCAGCCTTGAAGAACTTGGGATTTTGCTCTGAATATGACGACAAAAGCCATGTGGCAGTGTTCAGTCGAGCTGAGGCATGATCACAGTTGAGTGCTGAGACTGCAGGGGAAGCGTGGGAGGTAGGAGCACCATCAGAGAGGCTGTGGCCACAGCCCTGGGTGAGGGAGCAGTGGGGAAGGTGGGGAGGCCTGTTCAGATTCAGGACCTACTGAAGGAATAACTGGCTGGATGTGCCAACACATTGACTATGGGATGGTAGAGAAAGCAAGGTCAACAATGCCCCTGTGGATGATCGCATTGCTAGAGGTGTACTTCAACCAAGAGAAGTTAGGAGATGTCTATTGAATCTGGCTTTTGGGAGAAGTTTTAAAAGAGATAAAAAAAATTGTGAACTTCTCTACATCTGGACATTGTGGTTGCTACAAATGCAAGTGAGAAGCAAGGCTGAAGACAAGGCTTATATGCTGCGGTGACAAGAGCAGAAAGATGGAAAGAACCTAGTTTTTGATGAACTTGTTGGGCCACACTGATGGAATGAATTAGGACTGTCTTTCCTATGGGCTTCTTATTTCATGAGATGACATCTTTTTAAGTGAATGAGATTGATACTGAATTAAAATAATCTTCCTGGGGAGAGAGTAGATGATAAATCCAGCAAAGGAATATAGAGCCTTGAGCGTGTGACTCGATTTTCCTGCCAAAGAATATCTCCAGTGAGGGAGTGGAGGGTTGATCAACTTCAGGAAGGTCTGGCTCTGGAATAACCAGAGGGGAGGAGATAATGGGAGGGGAAGAAGATGACGATGGTGAAGGACCCCATACAATGTAGACTCAGCCTCCTATTGGTGAGAGGCATGGTATAAGTAGGTTTTTTCTTTTTTCTTTTTTTAAAATTAGAATCAGAATCCACTAATTTCCTAATAAAGAGCCCAGCTTCCAGAGCATTCACTTCAACTCCCACCCCCCGTGTGTCTCCTCCTGGAAGTGGCCTGCACCACCCCCTGTAAGAGCCTCCAGCTTTTCCAGGGTCTAGTGTTCATGATCACTTAAACCACAGACATCCTGCAGCTTCTCCTTTGTAGGTGATATTTGACCACCTGGAGTATTGAGCACTGTATGGGGTATGCCCTAGTGGTGGGGGCCTGACTTCCAGGTCATCAGAGGCAGTGATGATTTAAAGGATGGTGATTAAGTGATCGAGGCAGGGGTTCTGTCTTAAGACCCTTGTCTAGAACTTGAGTGTCCTTTTGCATGAAGCCATGCATCTCCTGAGTGTGCAGGAGCCGGCTTTCTGAAGACACTGGCCTTTGGCCCATTTGAAATATTTGGCTTCTCTCAGGAACCCAGGCTGTGACATGTGTTTGCATCTTAGGGCTCTCGTGGGCTGCTAGGACCATTCATAGAAGGTGCCACTCGGACACATGTGTGCTATTATAGAGTACAGATCTATTACACCTGAACCTGTTGGCTTCTCGGTCATTTGTGGGTGCATGTTTAATTTCACCTGCGCCAGCTCAGACTGGGAAACGGTAATACAGAAACCATCTCTCAGAGGGGAACACTCTGGCTGTAGAACCATCAAGGCCTTCTCATCACTGCCCCTCTTTTGATGGGTGTTTTCCCAGGTCTCAGGGAAGAGAAATTTTAGAACAAAGTGGACTACATGGAGTGCTTATTTGCATGTCAATTTCCAGAATGTTTCTCTCACTTTTCACCATGCCATAGTGATGCTTTTGTATCTCTTCTGCCTGGGAACAAACAGAGAGGAAGGGACCGAAGTGGGTCAGCACAGTGTCCTGGCACTTCCTTTGGCTGAGTCTGCCCAATGGGGTGGAAGCCAGCCTGCCACTTCTCCCCAGCCCCTCAGATCCTCGGCAGCCCTACAGAGGTGGGAGGTCTGCTCTGTTTATTGGGGTTCAGTGTGAGCAGGCACCTGACCGTGGGAACATTCCTGCCCTGGGTCAAGGCCTTGCGCAAATGACCATGGTGGGAGTCTAATGATCCCTATTTGCCGTGTTCCAGCCATCTTCCCCTTTAACCCGTCACTCGCCCATCCCCACCTCCAGCTGCGAATAATCAATGTGGTAGGAGAAAAGCAGGATTTCTTTTCCTTTGGGACAGTAGCCAGGTCCCATCATTATAGTAAATCAACTGTAAGTATCCTGCAGCAGTATCATAAAACGGGCGAATGAAAACATTTTTTCTCCATCAAAAGATTCTTTGAAGTTGTGTTCTCTGGCTGAATCTCACAGCAGCGTGTACAGGAAACAACGCTCTGTATATGTTGCTTTGCCCTGGTCCCCCTGTCATACAGGGAAGTTCTCCACATTATAGTCTCAAAAGCACTGTCCGGTCACATTTTAAAAGGGCCCAACTTCAGCCATTTCCCCTGGGAGGCACCTCTCAGAAATGTGAACAGACAAGTTCCTCTGCCGGTTCAGCTATTGTTCGGAGGGGGCTGTGAAAGAGGCATGTATCTTGCATGCGGAATTCCAAATAGTTTTCTCCTTGTCACCCGACAGTCTGTATATTAAAACAATATTATTAAAATCACATTAATTTTATCTTAGTAAATTTTTAATGTGCTGTTATAAGGTAATCAGGGAAGTTTTATTATCCAGTGTATGCATGTATATGCTACAGCAAGAAATCCCTGTCTGGTAAAAAGAAAAATAATAGAGAGGAGTTTCAGTACTGAAGGTGAGGGAGTTGGAAACACGTGCCTGCTCCCAGCAAAACATTTATGCAGACGTTCCAAAAATTCTGTGGGATAAGGTCGGGCTATGACCTGAGGACCCTGACACTTTGAGGACATTTCTGGATCTTGGACTGTCTGCCCACCTGATGATCTAAGTTTATGTTTATAATGTGTATATACAGAAAATGATGTTTCATTTATAAAATAGGTTCAGTATTTTGACAGCTTATTTGCTGGAACCTCAAAGCATTTCCAGTTGGTTTCCATCACTTGTATTATGGTAGCCTAGAATGAATAAGATTTAGTACTAGAGTCAGACTGTCAGAATTTCCTGGGGATACTAAGCCAATAGTTCAATGTCTTGAGGCCAGTTTCCACACTTGCAGCTTCTTTTTCTTTTCTTTGGGGATTCCTTGTTTGAATGTTTCTCCCATTTATGACAGAAAGTAGTCAGGAGCGAGGTGCTTCCAAGGAGATTAAGCTGTTTATTTTCTACTTGTCTAGCACACAGGTGAAGGGCTTGTTGGAGAAGTAGGCTGCCTGGGCTTGATCTGTGAGATTTGATATTATTTTGGTGATTTCAACACATATGCTTTCCTGAGACTCTGTAAGTCTAGTGATTAAGAATCTATGTAATTCACAAATTAAACCCTATTAACTCAAAATGATGTAAATGAGATCTCAAGCCCAACAGTGGCTCCTCAAATGTCTCTCCCTGACCACACACTCCTTCCATCCCAGACTGTCCACCCTCCACCTTGGTTCCACTCTGATCTGAAATATGAGAACTACTGATGTTCTTGTATTCTGATTATTCATCTGTTCATTAGAGACTGGAATTGGTGTTCGGCTAGGAAATTTTGCTGTTGCCGCCAAAATCTGAAAGTTGTTCAGTTAAGTCTCATTGTGTTTTTAACTTCCCGTGCTATTAGCAGAGATTAAATTTGCCAAGAAAATCACTAACATGAGTGCAAACAGAAATCCAAATCTCCACAGACCTCCTAAAGGTAATATTGAACATATAAACACGTCTCCAGTGGTTTCTCTGGCTAACACCCGAGAGTGTCCAAGTGTCCACTTCCATTTACCTTAAGTGCTCTCTGGGCTGGTGTGTGTGTGTGTATGTGTGTGGGCTTATGTGTGTGTGTGTGTGTGTGTGTGTGTGAGTTGCTCAATCGAGTCTGACTTTTTGCAACCCCATGGACTATAGCTCTCCAGGCTCCTCTCTTCCTGTGTATGTGTGTGTGCGTGCAGGCTTTGGATGAGAAGGGTCCACAAAAATTCCAGGGATGATAAGCATCAAGCATCTCCATGCCTATGAGGTTGTTTAAGTATGGAAAAATGGCAGGCTCAATTTCTTCCTTTTCTTATTTGGTAAGAGAATGGGTTTGTGTCATGAGAAGAGCCAAGCTCTTTTGTGCATTAGCTATCACGAACCTTTCCAGGCCTCGGTTTTGGTTTTCTCATTTATAAAATGGTGAGATGTGGGACTCCCACAACAAGGTCTTTATGAGAAGTCAACAAACCAAAGGACATGAAAGCACTTCTTAAGCTGGAAAGTACTTTGCAAATGTTACCGTATCAGCTCCTCTTGCCTTTAATTCTGCAGGTCCTATCTGACACCACCCAGTTCAGTGGCAAAGTCACCCTCAACTCTTGCCCTCCTATTTTTTCAGAGGGTGGGCCCTGCTCTCCAGGTGGCCTGGGTTGGGAGAGTGGGGTAAGAAGTAACAAGAGTGTGAACTCACTTCCTGGCTCCCTTAGATATGATTCACTGGACTTTGGTGGGGGGACAGTATTTCCGTTAGATTTGAAACAGCTAGAATTTATCTTATAAGAAGCTGATTAACTTCCTATTCATGAACCTTTCTCCCGGGGACAATGCCTGACACAATGCAGGGTATGCTTTGGTGCCAATCTATAGAAATGAAGCATTTTTGTGAACAGAAAAGAGCTTCAAGTATGTGCCAAAGGCAGGCAGTAGAATGGAATACAAAAGCCACTTGGGTATTTTGGAGGCCTGTCTGCTAATTCAATCAATAAATATATGGGGGGTAATGCTGTCTCATTTGGAATTTTCCACCCAAATCAGGTCTTACCCCCCTTCCCCCGCCTATTCCTACAGATGAGGCCACCTTTATTGTCCTTATTGCAACTAGCTGCTGCTGCTACTAAGTCGCTTCAGTCGTGTCCAACTCTGTGCAACCCCATAGATTGCAGACCACCAGGCTCCTCTGTCCCTGGGATTCTCCAGGCAAGAACACTGGAATGGGTTGCAACTAGAGAAAATGAAAAACCGGGGAGCTCAGGTTTAGTAGTGACAGATGATAAACTAGTCCCCACAATGACCAATGCCCCGTCTGTTAATCCCACAAAAGAACTGCGCTCCAGACAACCACATTCAGGCGCCTAGCCCTGGAGAGACCTGGTCAGGGGATCTAGGCTTTTCCTTCTCCTTTCTGGGGTGGGCTGCCTTCTACCTGCTTTGGCTGGACTTCCACTTGCTGGGATATTTTAAATTTTCCTGTCCCTCCCCCGGCCACCCCCACTGCTGTGTGTCTGTGTTTTCTAGACTCTCTCAGATTCTTCCAGGACTCAAATGCCCGTAAATAATTCCTTTTCATCAACAAGTTTTGCCATCTTGCTTTTCATCTTCCTCTTCCAGGTTGTTATTAAGACTGAAGAAAGCTGGTATCAGCATTCTCCCCTGGGCTCCCCACAATTAACCTCTTTCTACAGAAAGAAATGGCCTTTTATTCCCACTCATTGCTTTCCATCTCTTAACTAGTTTTTAAGATGTAACAGAATTTTAACACTTGCCCCATGGTTACCAATTTTGCTTAATAGCCTCTTGCAAGGATTATTATTTCTTTTTTTTCCTTTTCTCTCTTTCTTAAAGTCCTTTGAAAGTCAGAATGCATTATACCCACCAGTTCTCTTTTATCCATGGTTTTGGGGACCCCTTCAAAGGACTCCATAGCTTCTAAGTCTTCTCCAGTTTGCTCTGATTCCACTATTGCAGTGTTTCTTTCCAGAATGCACCGTGCTCGCTTGCTGAGAGGTGAACCCTGAGCTAGGTGTCCTTGGAGACACCCACCTGCTTTAAGCTCTAGGAGCTGCGCCACGGGGATGGTGGCGGTCAGCTTCCTTTTTGACTGCTCTAGGACTTGTCAAGTGAGGGCATCAGCCCCTGGGGAGGTAATGAATGTAATTTCCACCCTAGCTTTCTTTGACATCCCTGTCTCCAGGGCATAGCTCCACCCTCACCACCCAAAATGCCCTTTCCCTCTCCACCTGTGGGCCAGAGATGTCCGCAGCATGCTCCCCGCCACGCAGGCAGGCATTTAGCTGTGCTCTCTGTGTCCCCGAGCCGTCCCCAACACCCCCACCTGTGGCTGCCTTTCCTCCTGGGAGGCTTCCCTTGAAGGACTTGTAGAAAGGCTAATAATTTGCCTTGATGTCTTTGTTCTTTGAATTTATTCTTCCTTTTGCCCTCCATCTTGCCTGCCGAAGTTTCTGTTCCTTTCTATCAGCTTCACTTGGGTGGGCGCTCTGTCTCTTAAAGTTGACTTTTCCACCCCACTGCCTCCCTGACATCTGAACAATACAGGTTTTCCTTCCTCGCCTTATCGCGTCCTTTTTTGTTGTTCTGTGATGGGCGTGGAGTCTTCTTCTAATCAGGTATTCCTCAGCTGCCTTCATGCTGAGTCTATGGATTTTAATTTGCTAACGTTTCCCTTCAGGCAGTTTCCAACATCCAGTTCCTAGGCCTTGAGCAGCGCTGAGGACACTGTTGGCACTCAACAAATATTAAATAATCACCATCCTCCTTTTGAAAAAAAAAAAAAAGAGAGAGAGAGAAAGCATGCAAGCAGCTGCTCTTGAATCCTGCTTGTCAAAATAGAACGATTTGTGTTCAAGTCCTCACTCCGCCGTGTCCAACCTAATTATGCTGAGGTCAATTCTGGTTTGCGGCTCAACAGCACATACTGTCTAAATCAGAATCAACTCCTCTGCTTCTTTAGAAAGAAATATATTCTGCCTTATTAATCATCTGGGCTTAGGAGCAAGAGACTGATTTGAGTACCCACAATCTGCTCGACTGTACCAAGTGTGTAAAATAAATGTTATCTTTTCCCCAAGCTCACACTGTTTGGACAGGAGGATTGAAGATAAATGGTATTTTATTTTAGTGGGTGGTATTATTTCAATGGAGCGATTTCGTTGCTGTTGCTAGAACTCTCTTCTTAATGATAACCTTTTCTTCTAATAAACTATCAGGTGGCCGTATATCCTTTTCACTCCAGGCGAGTTCTCACTTCCCTCTTGGTCCTTAGGCTGGAGGGGCCGAGGTGGTGGTCAGGGAGCAGGCTTTGGAGCTGGCTGCTCACGTGGATTCCTAGCTTTATATTCACTAGGGTGACTTCCTTGACTTGGCTGAGCCTCAGGTCCAACAGCCAGAAAAGGCATTCAGAATAGTCCTCACTCCTAGAGTTACTGTGAGGATCAAACATGTTAATGGTGTGCTTTGAAAAATGCTGGACATGTTGTAAGTACTCAGTAAATATTCATATTAGCCACTACTGTTTGGATTTTATATTGAAGGCCATTGACCAGATCCCTTGTCATTCTCTGGACCCCCATCTGGGTACCCTAGCATCTTCTTGGTGAGACAGTTCCATCTTCTTGGATTATGAGGAGTAGCATGATCAGTGGGAAGGACACAGGGTTTGTTATCAAACAAGCCTGGGTCCAGATTCTCCTTCTACCACTTTTAGGTATTGGACAAACTAACTGCTCTGATTTTCAGCTTCCTCAGTTGTGAAAATGGGGTCCACACTACCTTGCATGGGGATTATGAAGGCCAGTCTTTGGCATGTAGTGAATAGTTCATCCTCTCTTCCCACTTCTACTTTGCAGAATTTGGAATTACTGGGCCTCTGCTCACCTCCAGCCACCCTGTCCTAGCTCAGATTCTGAAGTAAAGAAAGGATAAGAAAAAGGTAGGAACCTGAGAGGACTAAAGGATGGAGGGCTGCTTTTATGTATTGAGGGCTCTCCCAGTCATGATGCTAATGTCATCCCAGGGTTTGTCATACTTGAATGAAAAAGGTGGTATGACCACAGGGCCTGCCCTAGCAGTGATATGTGTACAGGGGTGGAGGATTTAGGCTAATAACACATTAGTGTATCCTCAGAGAATGCATTTTTCATTGGTCATTCACTTCATTTTTCATTTGCTATTTTTCATTATGGTATTAAACTATGTGATAAATGAAAGGTAGAGGAACTTGACAGATGATTTGATTTCCGCCCTTGTCAGATTATTTGGCTTAGTTTCCTTATGAAAATAGAAGGCAGGCTCTGTAAAATTGTTTTTGTGGATTTGTTTTTCAGCATGCGTTTCCTGCCACTGCCATATCTAATCTATCTATTTACCTATGATTCAGTTACTGATCTGTATCCCTCCGGAGCCTGGATACATATTGACAAAGTTTCCTATTTGCTACAGTGGGTAAGACCCAAGGAACATGCCGCAGGAAGTCTCAATTTTTTTTTCTACACAGCTTCTCCACACCCTGTGTTATTAAAGGGGCTTCAATTATAGCATGCTCACAAAAGACATGGACTCGGCAACAAAAGGAAGTCTATCCATTCTTCTGTTTAAATACAGTGGCAATTTTGCCTTCCTCTTGGTAATGTGGAAAGGATAAATGCATTTTTGAGCATACTCTGTCATTTATGGGCTGCCAAAGTCAGGGTTAGCTACACAACTATTCATCTGAACGCTCCTAAAACTTTAGTGAAACTTGTTATTGTGAGTGTTTCTGGGGGGAAAAGGGGGTCGATGAACTCTATAGATGTTATTAACTTCATAAATTATCACACTGCCCAAGGAAGACAAAGCTGCAAAGAAAGAAAAGGAGAAAGAAAAAAAAAAGATGTTCCACTCTTTATCCCCTCCTGGTCAGCGAAAAAAAAAAAAAAAAAAAGGTTCCAAGATGGATCCATATGTTTATCTGTCTTGCTGCAGCTTTCAGCAAAACTGATGTGATATGACAAAAACAGCCTCTAAGTAGCAGCTTCACTTAGACAACAAGCAAATAAAAATGAGAGCCTCTCTTAGTTCGGACAGCTTCAAAGAAAATGGCAGCGATGCAGTCAATCCGTAAGCCTTAATAATGGAGTTAATTGTGAGCTGCTAAAGCCGCCAGCGATGGAGAAATGGTTTACAAGCCACCTGCCTTAAAGTGCGGCCGCATTTTCAAGCGTGCACGCATAGTGATGCCGCCGCACTTCCCCTTTCCCGTCTCCCCAAAGCTTGTGAGTAATCTCAGGCTTTTATGCAAGCTTTTCCTTCTAAACTCCCCATTAAGCAGCATTCAAAAATGCGTGCTGAAAGTGTCAGTTATTAGCCTTGGCGCTCGTCAGGGCCCTCTCTCCCTCCTGTTAATGTGAGCAGTTACTCTGCTCTTGACCTATTAAAACTTTGTTTGCTATTATACTTGCTGGCAAGCTAGTCATGTGGAAAGGTGTTGAGGAAATGAGCCGGCATGTTCCCCAGGTGATATAAACACTTTATCAAGCTGATCCCTGCCATGTTATGTAAACTACACCAAGTAGCATTCATTTTAAACAAAGAGATAAACAGATCTAATATGCTTCAGGGCATCATGCTTTATGCATGAACTACTTTTTATTTTTATATTTGAGATTTAAAAAAAACACAGTCCATTGTAGTGGAAAAGTAAAATGATGTCTTAACCACAAACAGAGCTACACCTCCACTTTCCAGGTTCTGAGAGTGATCGGCTCAGTTAATCCCATGTTAGCTTTTCAATTAATTTTCAACTAAAGTTCTATTAATAGTTGGAATGAGAACAACTCAAAGTGAAGTAATCTGCAGAGACAAAATTATATGTATACAAATTATAATTTATACGTATAAACACTTACTTTTAAAACTTATACTACCCGTCTATATGGTCACTTCAATTTGTTATCACAAGTTTCCCTTTTTTTTCCTCTAAAAACCCACCAGATTTTGTTGAACTTTTATGTGTAAGGTAATGGGCTATAATATGGGCATTTACATTGTGTTTTTCTACAGAGTTTTCTTTCATCCTCACATGATCCTTTGAAGTGGCATTATTATATCAATTTTACAGATAAAGATATTGAGGCTAAGAAAGTAAAATAGAAGTTTGGGATTAACATATGCACATTATTATATATAAAATAGATACCAACAGGAATCTACTGCATAGTACAGGGAACTATACTCAAATAAAATTATTCGGTAATAACCTATAAAGGGGAAAGAAACTGAAAAAGAATGTATCTATATCTGCCTCCAACTATCTATGTGTGTATGTGTATGTGAATCACTTTGCTCTACACCTGAAACTGATACTGTAAATCAACTGTACTTCAGTAAAAAAAAAAAAAAAAAAAAAGGAAGTAAAATAACTTGTCCAAAGTTATCCAGCTCCAAGACAAGACTTAAAGTTGATTGTGTCCTTAAAGTCAGCCCTGCCCTTGATACAGGGTGGTGGATTTGAACTTGGGCTGTGGGGTCAAATCTGAGCCCCACTGCTTATTGGTGTATAACCGTGGGATAAGGTACTTAAACTTTCTGAGTTTTTTTTCACTCTTTTGTAAAATGGGGTTCATAACCTCAAAGGGTTTGGTGAGAATTAGATGAGAGAATATGTGTACATTGCTTGGCCTATAGGTTGTTCTCATGGGCTATAGGCTGCTATTATTACCATTGTTAATATTATTATTGTGTTCTATGGCCTCCCATATAGAATACTAGTGGATATTTAACAGTTATAACTTCTCAACCTAGAAAGTCACTCCCCTGATTGTAGAAGAACTAAGGCTAGGAGAATTTTTAATGTAATAATACTCTTCATTGAAACCATGCCTCTTTTCACCATCTTTTTTACAAGCTCTACATTAAATAGTACAGGAATTCTTCTATCCCAGTCCTAAACTCCCCTTCCTCTATCTGATGCAATTTCCAAAGAAAATAAGCTGTCTCAGGATGATTTTATATTTTATTATCTACTGTATAAAACTGAATGTCTTAATTTAGTCAGGAAGCTCGACATAGATGAGGCTATATAATATGACTCACATCTTCTGATATAAGTGGAAATGTTGGGGTCAATATTGTGTACACAGGATTGTCAATTTGTGGCAACGTTTTTAGTGAAAGGAGACAGGTTACATGGACTTCCATCTTCCATTTTCTCAATCCTGGTTTGCAAGAGTTGTAACTTGACTAGTTGGCCCTTCCAAAAGCTGGGGCCACTCTCATTTCTCCTCTGCTAATGAGAGGCAGGGTGAGGTCTCTGTCTCCCACCCCATCACATGCCCTCCTTTATCTCCTACACACACGTTTAGAACAGGAGTTGGTAAGTGCCAGATTACTTTTAAAAAGATATGAGTCCCTTACAGTCTGTTGGCTGATAGCTTTTTTTTTTTAATGTTTGTATTGGGATATAGCTGATTAATAATAATGTTGTGACAGTTTCAGATGAACAGTGAAGGGATTCAGCTATACATATACATGTATCCATTCAGACTGCAAGAATTATAAAAGTGTGCCTATGTCATGAGTTTGTGAACATTTATCTGAATTTAAGTATATTATTCCAGCTCCTCCTGAAAAGAAACAAAAAAACATGATATGAATCCCTGTGTTGTTGTGGCTGTTCAGTTGCCAAGTCATGTTCACCTCTTTGTGACCCCATGAACTGCAGCACACCAGGCTTCTTTATCCTTCACCATATCCTGGTGTTTGCTCAGATTCATGTCCATTGAGTTGGTGATGCTACCCAACCATCTCATCCTGTGTCATCCCCTTCTCTTCCTGCCCTCAATCTTTCCCAGCGTCAGGGTCTTTTCCAGTGAGTTGCATCGGGTGGCCAAAGTATTGGAGCTTCAGCCTTAGTCCTTCCAATGAATATTCAAGTTTGTTTCCTTTAGCAGTGACTGGTTTGATCTCCTTGCTGTCCAGGGGACTCTCAGGAGTCTTCTCCAGCTCTGGTCCCTGTGTAGCATGAGCTAACCCAGTGAAAGTTAGGGCTCTTCTAGCTTGGAGGCAGCACAGTCGTGTTCACCAGAACCAAACAGATCTCTGGATTCAGACTCAATCCACTCTCTTCACATGGACACAGCTTCTGTTTTTCAGTTTCCTTATTTGATAAGTAAGAGCAATTAACCTCAAAAAGTATTGCTATTTGTGGTGTATTTATAGAATAATTTGTTAGGATTATTTGCATCTGCACTGAAATTGGTTTTGAGTTCTTTCCAACTGGAGAGATCCATCAAAAGGACTGAAAATGAGTGAAAATGATAGGAGTATGTTCCAAATGCAACAGAAAGCCACTCTCCCACCAAATGCATTTTTGGCTGAATTCCCTCCTTCTTTATATAGCCAAGATAATTCTGCCCAAGAGATAAGGATAAATACCGATATTGGGTGGGAGCAGAGACCAGATGACCAATACCACTTGCATGTTTGAAAAGAATTTGAAGGAATGTGACAATTAACATGAAATAGAGGACATCCTCTAGAGAACTACTCCTGAAAGGAAGGGGAAATACTCCTTTTACGTACTCTTCCAGAAAGTTCTCCTGTGTTTATTTTTGCATTCCCTGTAGAAGGCTGTATCTTTGATAACCTACGTTCTTCCTACTACACCATAATTTAGTGTTGATTCTTCACAGTTGCTTCCGATTTCCTTTTCTTTCTGGGCTTCCCTGGTGGCTCAGATGGTAAAGAATCCTCCTGCAATGCAGGAGACCTGGGTTCCATTCCTGGGTCGGGAAGATTCCCTGGAGAAGGGAATGGCAACCCACTCCAGTATTCTTGCCTGGAAAATCCCATAGACAGAGGAGCCTGGTAGGGTATAGTCCATGCGTCAGACATGACTTAATGACTAACACTTGCAGTTTCCTTCTCTTTCTAGATTTTAAGATCCTTGAGGGTAAGTTCTATTTCTTCTTCATATTTATGTCCTTCAAAGCATCTGGTAGAGATCTATGCACACAGAATTTGGGTTGAAAGAACTGATACCTTGTCCCTCCAGGATAGAGAATGACTCAGTAGGAGCACGGTGGGTACCAACAGATGCTCACATGGATGAATCAATAACTGAATGGACAGGTGTTGAAGGAACTCCTGCACAGCCTCTATGTAGAAGTCAGAGACGAAAGGCAGCTGGCAGGGGAGCTGTGTCTAAATACCAGGCAAACTGGATCTCATGGCATCTCCCCTGTTCTCCAAGAAAAAAACCAATCTAGTGCCATTCATGAAATGCCAGAGAGAAAAACTGAGGAAAGATTCTAATGAAGCAGTAATTCTTACCCTCTTTTGGAATCATGGCATACTTTGAGAATTTGAGGTAACTCTTTCCCAAAAACAATGCACTTATATCCATACACACTGTTTTGTACACAGGGTTCCTCTTGGCGCAGGATGACTAAACAGATCCCCATGTCAGCAATCTTGGCTATAATAATTAGAAAAGACTTTGAAGTTCAGGTTTAATCATGAGATACAAGATCAGGCAAAAAATATTTATTTCTCTGTTTGCAGTTTTCTCACTTGTAAAATGGAAATAATAATACTCCTAACCTCACAGGATTGTTTTGAAAGTAAATGAGCAAACATAATTTGTATTTGAAAATACTCGATAAACTATAAAACACCTTATTCACAAAAGGTGTTCAAGGGTTATGCTTGTTACACTGGGACAGGGTAGGTATTTGAACCTTGGAGTCAGTGTCTTTTCTCCTCCAGCCTTTGTTTCACTGACTCCCTTGTATTCTTTGTTTAGATGGGTGCCTCGCCTAGAAGCCCCACTAAGGCCAGAAATGCAATTTTATTTATCTCTTTCTCTCCTCTTTCTCCAGATCCTCGCATAAAGCTTTATATGTAATTGACAATTAAACTACATTTAGAAATATATTTTGGATAGTAGCTAAATCTCACATGATAGTTGCAAGAGCAGTGGAATGAATTGCAGGGAGGTTCAAATACATAAGTGGATTGGTCAGACGGACCCCATTTCGATAAAATACTGTATTCAGAAACACACTTGCTCTATAAGTCCTGGAACAATCACCGTCTGGAGAAGGGGTGATTTATTAAGTAGCTAAAACATTCTCACTGCTATAGGATAAGCTTTTCAGCCTTTACCTCCATTTGTGAGGCACTGAAAATCAAAGAACTAATAAAATCCAATCACCCAGAACTTCTTCCCGTAGACAGACTGAATGATAACTTTTTAATTTAGGCAGGTAAAGAATTATTACAGTAGGACTCTAGGGCAGGAATGTGTTAATAAAATCATCCTCTCTGCCTTTTCATTTAAAATAATCCCTTGAGCTGATTAAATGAAATATCACTTGTTTAATAACTGACAGAACATTATTTTTAAGCACAAATGTTTTGCATATCATGGCTTCCCCATTTTTAATTCCAGGCACAGAAGGGTGGAGGCGCTGACATCATAGAGAAGGAGTCGAGCTCTGTGCTCGGATGCAGTTTGCCCTGTCATCGTGGCATCTATAATTTAGTGTGAAGCAGCGAGGTAGACAGGGCATTATCATTAGAAACCATTCTGAACAGGGATATAAAACACAGTCGCAATAACACTTGTCAGAAAGGTGACTCCAGTCAGAACTCATATCCACGAGTTTCAAGATAAATGCTGACACGGCAGCCATCCTACAAAGACTATTATTGCTTAAAAAAAAAAAAAACCGAGCCAAACCCCCAAACAAAGCAAACCTGTGAACCTTCCCCAGAGTGAACAAGTTAGTGTGAAGTTTGCATCTGGGGTGGCATAAACTTTCCATGATTTACAGCAAGCATATCCATTCTCCACTTGGATAAGGTATTTTATGAGGCCACCGAGGAAGGCTCCAGTAGCATTTTGGGTTTAATGATGTTAAGCTATTTGGAATTCTTTCCCCCCTGTTATTTGGAATATATGAGCTGTGCCCCTAAAACAGGTCATTAGCTGTGCTGGGGATGGGTTCATCGCCTCACCCACAGGACTGCTCAGCTGGTGCTTACATTTTCCCTGTCTTCTACATTTAGAAAAATCCCTTTGACTTGGTATGAGGCTATGATTTAATAACCCTGTTCTGCTGACTTCATAAGCTGTGAAACCTCAGAGAAAAATCCCAAATCTGACTTACAGTCCTAATTACTCTAGCTCAGGCAGAGGGTTTCAGCACCGAACACGCTATTAGTGCCCATTTCACACTGAACACTATTTGTTGCCAGAGGTCACAGGGCGGCATCCTCTTTCACTTTCTCCTTTTCCATGAACGTGGCTACTTTCCAGGTGCCTTTTCTGTCTGCACAGCTGGAGGAGCTAACTGCTTGGTGATTCAGTGCAAATAATTTTTCCTGAGCTCCCAGAACTTACTCAGAGAGTGCACTATGGTTTTGGAAAAGTTACAATAATCAGGGTTGTTTCAATTAGGTATAAAAGCATACTTTAAAAAAGTTATTTTCCTTTTACTTGATTACTTGTTTTTAACTAATGCTAGTTATTTTAAAAATAAGGTATTATCTCAGCTTTTAAATGTTTATTTTCTAACCATTAAAAACATTAAAAGTTAAGGCAGGCATGTGGTTTTAAAAGAATTGAGCTAAAAATTATACAAATGAACTTATAAAACAGAAACAGACTCACATACATAGAAAACAAAATTTATGGTTACTGAAGAGGATAGCAGAGGTGGGGGGAGATGAATGGGGAGCTTGGGATTAACATGCACACATTAGTGTATATAAAATAGGTAAGCCACACACACACACAAGCAACAAGTACATAGCATAGGCCTCTACTCAATATCTTATGATAACCTATACTGGAAAAGAATTTGAAAAGAATACACATACACCCGCATATATGTGTGTGTGTGTGTGTGTATACAGGATGCATAACTGAGTCACTTTGCTATATACCTGAAACCACAACATTGCAAATTAACTACATTTCAATTTTAAAAATGGCAAAAAAGTTCAAGCAGCACAAAAGGTTAGCGTATAGAGAAAACAAAGCTTCCTCCAAACTCTGACCCCAAGTTTCTTTGAATTTCTCCCAGAGGCAGTTTCTTCTGTGTCCTCAGCTTCTTATACATCCCTGCAGAGGTGTTTTATGCATTTGCCAGTACTTGTGCCTGCACTTCCTCTCTTGGTGCACAAATGACAACAGCCTGTGTGTATTGTTCTGCCTCTTGCCTTTTCCTTTTTTCTGCTTAATAGCTTGGACCCTCCTCCACATTTGAGTATGTATATATTCCACATTCTTTCTAATGGCAGCATAGTATTTTAGTCTATGGGTATAATTTCATGCATTTAGCTAAGTCTCCATTATAAATTAGTTACAGATAATTTTTTGCAATAGCAAAAATGTTCCAATGGATAGTCTTATAAATGTCTTTTTTTTTTTCCCAGACAGGATTATTTTAAACAGGTAATTCTACTAGAATATTTGTTTCTGTTGTGAAATCTGTATCAGGGAGGAAATTAAGATTTTAAAGCTAACACTTAGGGTAGGGTAGCACCCATTCAGAATGATTGAAAAGCAAGATAGATGTGGACACATAAAATGATGAGAAAACATATATATATTAAGTTCTAAAAATGTGATTTATCTCCTTTGGGGAAGATATTTCCACAGGGCCCTGTGAGTCCCTTCTAAGGACTGGAGAGGTAGTAAACTCTAATGAGTTCTGTCTCTTGGAGCAAGTTAAGCTTCAGCGAATAAAATCACCAAGATGCTACCTTCTTCTCCTAAAGGGCACAGGAACTGCCCAGTGTCAAGGCAAAGGCCACAGATTGCTTCCTTCCGTGCTTCTATTTCCTAATCGAAAGGGAATAACAGTCACTTGATATTTACTTCTCTTCTGGAAATTCTGGGGGTAACTCCTGTTATGTATCTTGGCACCTTATATTGTCCTTTCAGGTCCTTTGATGGTGACCAAGTGATGGCCTGTGTCACCTGCCATCACTGTCTCAGTGCCCCATGAGGACCCCGGCACCTTGAGGGGAGCTCAGGCCCAGGCTTGGCAGAAAGCGAGATGGGCAGACTGCAAAATGAGTCTCCATTCAAAGTACAGTAGAAAGAAGACATCCCTCTTAAGTATAAAGCACAGAATGTTCTTGCGGAACGTTAAGTTCTCATAGTCATTTATTGTAATGGTTCCCAGTGAGAGGAAACACACTGAGGTGACACACCAGTATGTCTAATCACCCTGTCGATGCAAAGCTGAAGAACTAAACGATTCCTTTGCAACAAGTTTAACAACCTCTCATCCAAGTGCCGCCACTGTTAAGAGATCTACATATTAAAGAAATCAGTATATATTATCAAGGGGAAAAACACTGACCTGTGTTTTGATACACATGACATGTCATTCGTGTGATTGTTAATGAAACTTCAGTAAATCAGTGGATAAGTTATACCTTTAAGACAAATACTCCTCCACCATCATTGTGGGTATCAGTCAACTGTACTTTCCTGTTACCGCTTGAGAGACTGATTCAGGTTCAGTCTGATCTGAATTATTTTGGGTGAAAGTGTTAATTGCTAATTTCACCGGCATATTATTAAAGACTGAACTTTTATTTGTATTGATGCCATAGACACACTGTCTCCAACTTGTCCTCATCCCTCATAATATGTCAAAAAAAGAAGATAAGCTTTTTTGATTTGGGGAATAAATAATTCAAAGCCTGTTTATCCAAACTGGAGTTCACTCCAGTCAAGAAGAAAAGTTCAGCCAGCCTCCTGGATGATCTCTTGTTGTAAGTTCTGGTTGTGAGTCAACCTGCTGGGAGCGGGGTGGGGGGTACAGGTGATGAATTCAGGACAGGTGAACAGGACTTGTCTGATAGACAGGGGAAGCAGGTTCATTGAGATGACAAAGTGGCTCAGGAAAGTTTGTCATGTGACCAGGTATCAGGATATACAAGACTGGTGATGCAAATCTTCATTTCTCCTGTGTTGTAAAGTTGGAGAACTTCAACTCAGAAGAGCTCTAGCTGGCTTCATAAACACATAATGGAGGAAATGCTAGGCTTTTGTAAAGCCCAGAAAAGACCAATCACTGGATGTATCATTAAAAAAGAAACATGAACTGTAAACTCATAAATTTGCAGAGAAAATAGCCCCTGGAGAATAACTCGTTATTCCAAGTTGATTTGGGTAACTGAGGAGCAAGTAATGCTCTTATAGCACACATTCAGCAGATTCTAGATACAAGGGTAACCCCTCATGTTCTCTTCCCTGAACAAATCATCCTGAAGTCATATGCATTATATATGAAAGAAAAGCAATAAACAAAAACACACTGAATTTTCTGGCCAGCAACCCAGAGTTGGGGTTTACAGCAAATGTACTTTCCTTTCCTGGCAGCAAACTAAATTACATACAGATTAAGTTAGGTGGAGGGATGAATTCCATCAACAACTGTGTGGGATAATCTAACTTGGATGCTGAAGTCAACAGCAGCTGCTATGGATATGGCATTAGAGTGTAAAAATCCAAGACACCATTGTTCGCCTACAAAAGCAGAAAAGTCACAAGATGAACCCTAAAGACTTGTGATGTACTATCTACCAAGCTGTTTAAAACACTAGAGGCTTTTTTTTTTTTTTAAAGCATTTTCATACTTATTATGCTTGCAATTCTCTCTACAATCCTGTGAGTAAATGCCAGTTTCATTTTGTGAGTGAGGAAGGTGAGTGAGGCTTGTAAGTGAGGCTTATCCATGCTTAAGATAAGCCAGCTGATAGAGACAGAACCAGGAGTGGCTTGTGGGATGCTGACGCCTGGTATAGGGTCCCTTCTGTGATACCATAACTGCCTCATTAAAGGACTTCATTTACTTAGCACATAGTAGGTGTTGAACAAATGGTAAATATATGAACAGATTAATAGTGACATGTTAGATAATTGCTAGGAAGAGGGAAGTGGCACTTGGGGAGTTACAAGAAAAGACTACTAATTGGAGGAAGATGAAAAGTTATCACTGCTATTAGCAATTGATGATTTTGGTATCATGAAATCGAGGTAGAGGTTTTAAAAACTGTTGCAAGCAGATGCAGCTCATATTTCCTAAATAAAAATTTAAAAAAAGCAGTGTTTCTTCTTTGAGAAGAATACAGTTAACTTCCTAGCAGTAATATCATGAAAGCTGTTTTATTAAAAACAAAACAAAACAAAACGCCACACACAGGGATAGCCCTATGTTAAATGCTACCTGACTTATGCCTGAAAATTCCACAATTAAAACTGCAGGCTTGAATCTTTGCTTTAATCATCAGCTAGAATTTTAGGTCATTTTGAAAGTGTAAAAAGGGATTGTGTGGCGATCAATTCCTTTTATTTGTTCTTTCTTTTGTCTTTGTCACTTATGTAGAAATAGAAAACAAATTATAGCTACCCTGTAGCTTTCACAAGTCAGAATAATTTAGTTTCAATAGACTTGGTGATACTGTTTAAACCTTGAAAGTTAATAAACATGGATTTGTAGAATTAAAAATATTGAACTATTGGAGTGCTACCAACTCACAAAATTAAAGTTTTATAACCCAAAGTCGAAGACTGTATTCCACAGTTTAAATATTTCATATCTGACATTTTCCAACTCGACAATGTGAAGTCTGATTTTGATTTTTCAATCCAATATGAGTTTGGGAGTTTAATTCAAAATCAAGATAAAACCATTTCGGAGGCTACCTTCTCTTTCTGTTGTTCCTTCTTACTATGCAGTGTATCTATTTTTTTTTTTTTCCAGTTTGGGAAACAAACTTTTCTAGTTAATGGTGTTGTACATATATCAGACAATTCTATGACTAGGAATTAACCAATGAACACATGTTGCTAAAGGGTAAGAACCTTGAAAATCTGAGTCTCTAATTTGGTTAGTATATGACCAGATTTAATTACCTATGCAAAGAAAGTGCTTTAAAAAAATGACCGAGAGCTACTACAGAAGTTCCCTAAAGTCAGCTCATGTGGTTCTGGGAGGTCTTCCCCGAAGAACCTCCAGGTACCTGAAGTGGCTTTTCATGTTGTGCAGGTTCTTCCATTCGTTGCATGGCCAGTGAAGCTTGGTGGTGGAAGGGTTCCTGCTACTTTAACACGGCAGTCAGAAACTTTTTTCTTTGCAAGGCCTTGGGAATCTGTTAAAGGTCTTATGTACATCACAAAGAGACTTCTTCGGAAAACGAAGACACAGAGAAATCAATGATCTGGAAAGGCAATATAACACTTAAAGGGCTTGCTCACTTAGGTGGTCTTGCTCTTTGAGAGTGTCTGATGGAAGTATGTATTTTGACTGTAAGGAAATTGGATAAAGCAATATGGCTTAATGTTTAAACTGGATATAGACAGAGGTGAAGTTCTCCATGTAAACACTGGTACCATTTTGTGAAGGCTTTGGATGTGACCAAGGAGTGCTCATGTGTATTAGCTGTGTATAAAATAGAGGGAAGGTCTACCTCTGATGAGGACACCGGGTCCTATGAGTCATCCCATCGGCTCTCCCCATCCTCACTTCTGGCCATGAGCATGACCGGCAAGAGCCCCACTAACTGTTAAATCGTACCAGGAGAGGAAACATTAAACTCAACTTCTCTCCTAAATTCCTTTCACCAAATTTGAAACTTTTTTTTTTTTGTGGGGAAGGAGGGAGCTTTTGTGACCATGGTTTAATGAAGACTGATTGAACACTAACTCCAAGTCAGCAAGGCTCTCCTTAGATCCATTTTGTTGTCAAATTCACTTTCTGAGTAAATGGAAAGACTAACACCTATCATTTCTTAGATAATGTTTTAATATCCTGCATTGAATAAAACTTTTTCTAAACCAGGTTTCAGTGGTAGCACAGAATCCCACAAGGGGCGAGGGGGTTGCAGATGGCTGCCTTGCTCCAAATGTTCAAGCTTGACTGACCCATTTCATCAGCACTGTCAGAGCCTCGCACTGATACATGTTGACAACATTTAATCTTAAAAAATTGAAAGAAATGAATTAATATGCAAATTTCATCAGCTTTGTAATAAAAATGTCCTTGAAAAAAAACAGTGAACATGACCCCCGAGGAATTGTGTGAATTATCCCAGCTCAATTCTTTAAGTTAGTCAGAGGTACGCAGGTCCGCAAGGAAATCAGTGCACATTTGACTTGGAAATAATTATGATGAAGAACAAAACACAAGCAGGTTGAATAAATGTAACAACTTGGGAAAAAGTCTTAGTCCTGTTTGTTATTCACTTTGAATTAACAGGATTAGATTTGGTTTTTGAAAATAAAGGAACTCCACCATGTAATTTTAACACCTATGTAATGTGCAAACAATATATTTTTTTAACTATCAATTTTAGTGCATGTTAAAAATCACATCTGACAAAATCAGGTCTTTTTTGTTGTGGGGGTAGGGACATAAGAGAGAGCAGCCTTTTGGTAAAAGGGAGGACTGGAAGGAACTCTTGTATTTAGACCATGGTTTATATGCGATTTCTGAGTTTGACAGAAATGTATGGTCAGCTCCCTTCTAATATAAATAAGATTAACTGATTTTTGCTGATACAGAAAAGACCAGTTATTTCACTGAGCTTACCAAATTGATGGGATCACATAAACAGTCTCTAAATGTGAGTCTGACTTACAATAGTCTCCATGTGGGCATGTGGAAACTCCCTGTTAAACCAGAGTCAATACAGGAACACAGTCATCTAGGTAGGCGTGCACCTATAGCTCTCTGCCTGTGGGTCTAGACTCAACTGTAGGAAGTGGTAATGGGGGAAGGTCATAACAATTGAATACTTCTGTGCAGAAGTTTAAGGTTTTAAATGTCCTCAAAGGAGAGATGAATGTAAAAAGGAGCATCAGCTAGTAAACAAACAAAAACCAAAAAACTGATACCAGTAACAGCTTATCAGAAGTCAAAATGAATGAATGAATAGCTCCGGGACAGATTTCATTTCTTTCCCCTTGCAAACTCTCATTCATTTAAATAGATGTGTAAAGATTAAGGGAAGGCGTGGTTTTCACTTCAGCCCTCTGTACCTTGGGAGCCACAGGCTGAAACTATCTCTCCCTGATTTCCACACAAGGAGTCCTCCAAGCTCTGGGGTCTGAAAGGAATTCACCTTGCTATCAGTTCAGTCCTTATTCTGGGCACTGCTGATTTTGCCACGGTGAAGTCTATAGGAGTTAAATCAAAGTTCTTTTAAAGAAATCTGTGTACTTTAATACTTACTTAAAGAAAATAAAAATCATACCCCAAACTGACAGTCTCACGTAAGGATCCCAAATAAGGGTTGTTAAGAAGCTGAAAAACTGCCCATAGTCTTTGAGAGATTCTTGAAATCCTGTAACTTTCCTGATTTCACATATCCTTGAAAGACCCGGGCACTATAGTACAGACTTTGCCCAACCAAATTAATCTCGTCTGTAAGCTTTTGTATTTCTCAACAAAAGGCTTTTAAGTTTCTCCTTTCTTTCTTAATCTACCATCGGTAAAATCCTACTTTTATAGTGCCCTTTGCACCTGCTTGCATAAAATGAATAACCCAACAGTTTAATTATGCACTATTCTATCAGTTGGGAAGTGATATAAAGTTGCAGATAGAAAAAAGAATAAAAACCTCTTTTGGTATCCAAAATTAATATATGTCAAGCTCAGGGTAAATCTTCATCTTTTTGAAACATTTTTCTAAAATAGATGTTCTTTTATCATCTGGCACATCAAGAGGGAATGTTGGAAGGAAGGAATAAAAAAAAAGAGGCATTTGGTTAACATGCTAGGGAACAGTACTCTCTTTTCCACCTCACTTCAGGCTGTTCTTGAAAGATCTGAACAGTTGTATAATAATGAAAAATGGGCAATACTTGTGGGGCATTGCCTGCGCTCACATACCTCCGCCCACGCATTCATCATTCTGCAGGTATTGTCAGGGAAAGTTTAATTGCATAAACACTCTGTAACTGTCCTGTCATATTTCTTGTCAGTCTGGATTCCCTCTCCGGGCTCACTATCTCACAAAACTATAATTGAATTGCTACCAAATCACGAGAGGTGCACCCCCCCCAAATAAAATCTTTATGAATAGAATTTGTTTCCTATCAGCAGATTTGACAAATCGTGGCAGAGGAAGGGCCTCAGTGATAATTTTTTAGTTTATTCTCAATCTGGCTATTTGTTGAATGCTCTTATCTATTTTTTAAAAAATTTTAAAGCCCCAGTCGGGAGATGGGGGGGGGGTGTTTCCAACAACCCTAAGGCACTCGCTCTGTGGAAATAACTGTGCAGAACCCAAGGAAGCCAGTGGGAAAATGAGAAGGTTATCTTTGCCCTACTGCAAAAGGGTGCCGCTGGTAAATGCAGGACATTCAAATTAATTCAGAATTAAATTGGGAATCTGTCAAAGCTAAGATTTCACCAAACTATGTGAATTCCCAGTTACGAGGTATTAAGTACTCCATTTAGTCAAGTGTTTATTCCATTAAACTTGCACTTCGTTTCTCCTTGCACCAAACCTTTCGGTGATCATTACTCATGTACAAGCTCTGAGCAGCCAGATTCTTTGACACAGAGTTTTAGGACCATGAGCAAATGAAAATTAATCAAAGGCATGACATGCAATTTACTAAATATGTGATCATGAAAGTTTAATGCATTTGCAACATTGTCAACGTATTAATAGTTTCCCAAAACAAACAGAACCTATCTGATGTGGAATGAGGATCCTTTCTCTTGTCTAGTCTTTGTTTCATTTTATACTCTTGTAAACCATTTCACAACGTGAACTCTCTGCAAAGACTCAAAAACCCGCTGTTGTTCTTTGTAATTCCACTGGTGGTATGGGCATGAAATATGGCTCTTGGTGAATAACTCTTAAATGGGACTGGGCTTCACTCAGATTGACAACTGTCTGATTGTTTATGTTTTTTAAATGTGCTTATCAAAACCACGTAGGATTGATGGGTATTTTTAGATGAAGTTATGTTTTTGCAACAGACTTAATTTAGGACTAAGGTTAAGGCTTAGGATAAATGAGTGCATTAGATGATTAAAGAACATTTGTCTTGTGGGACATTTAAGTCATTTATTTATGACACTTAAAAACAAGCTAGGAAAGAAAGCGTCAAGGGTTTAACGAATCAGTTTTATACAAATGGTAAACTAAAACTAATGACTTTTTTAATGGGAACTCCAAGATATGCCAGTTACTAAATATCCAGAGGCAGAATCAAATGTGCACTGGAGTAAACAGGATGAAAAAATATTGGAATTTAAGAAATGTCTAAATGCTATGTATATATATATGTATGTATACCCATGTGTACCTTTTTCCAAAAGTTTTTTTTATTGTAATTGTTCCTTTATTTGAGGAACTAGGTCTTCTGCCTCTTTTTTATTCTGAAAATATTCTTTTATTTTAAATAGCTGAAGAAGATTTTCTGATGTTATAGGAATTTGGACTGCCATACTGCTCTGTATTGGGTATGATAAAATACCTTGTCAGGGGCGACTGGATGGCTCAGGGGACTGGTAATGGGATATATAGAGCCTTTCACCCATAGGTCATTGGCTTGAATTTTGTCCAGGTTGGCAGTGACTAAAAGTCATTAACATCTCATAACTGCTCGGTGGCCTATGTGGAATGACTTTCTTAATTTATTTATTTAAGTCCATATATAGGACCTCTGGCTAGGCCATCTGGGCATCTCTCGTGCTTTTACAAGAGCATTCCCCCAGATCTACATTCATTTCCGCTCTCGAGATTAGTGATGAGCTGAAGCCCTCCTACACAAAATAAATTGATTCATTTAAAGTTCAGACAAATAGGTGGGTACTTCCACCCCATTCTCCAGCACAGATCCGAGGGTGTATGAAGGCTGATTTGGTAGTAAAAGGATCCGTACATTGTAGAGACCGAATATCCCATTTGGTGTCACTCAGTCTTTTGTGGAGCAGAATCCCTGCCGTGGCTCTGGCCGTGTCACAATGACCCAGCTTGATAAAAGGGAAAGATGTCAGTCAAGCTCATCATCATGCTGTGTAGCAGCTAAATCTTTGGGTCATAAGTGGAACATGAGACTCAGATGTACAGAACAGACTTGTGGACTCTGTGGGAGAAGGCGAGGGTGGGATGTTTCAAGAGAACAGCATCGAAACATGTATATTATCTAGGGTGAAACAGATCACCAGCCCAGGTTGGATGCATGAGACAAGTGCTCGGGCCTGGTGCACTGGGAAGACCCAGAGGGATCGGGTGGAGAGGGAGGTGGGAGGGGGGACCGGGATGGGGAATACATGTAAATCCATGGCTAATTCATTTCAATGTATGACAAAAACCACTGCAATGTTGTAAAGTAATTAGCCTCCAACTAATAAAAATAAATGGAAAAAAAAAAGTGGAACATGTTTTAGTAGGCTAGGCTGGTAGTTGCAAACCCTTGGAGAGCAACAGTGAAGTCCAGTCTAAGATGGGCTTGGGCAGTTTCCATGCTAGCCTTAGGAAAGGGGAAGTCAGCAGGCCTATCTCGGTGCTCACTGAGTACAGAATTATGCACCTCTGTCATGTTTTAAGAAAACTGAGTATACAAAAAAAAAGTGAATCTGCAAAACACAATCTGTTCATTAAAGAGGCTGGAGGAAGGTAAATCATATATTTCCAAGAGAGTCTCTCCCCTTAAATGGAGTCTTTCCAAAAGGACTCCATTTCAGGTGGTTTTTTGGAAGCATACCTCTGGGTACCGTGATCCATGCAGAATCTGGGCTCTTTAAGAGAGGAAATGGGAGCAGTTTCCTCTGTGACAGTGAAGCCCAAATTCAAGCCTTGCAAGTTGGTGCAGGAGTCAACTGTGTCACCTCCACCCTGGCCAGACTTTCCGTAAGGAATAACTTTGGTAATAAGAGAATGCTTGGCTCAACAAAATGAATAATAATGACAACACTCACAGAACACTTACGTTGTGCCTGCTATTGTTCTAAGCATTTTAAATATGCTAAAGACCCCATAAGGAATGTTAATGCTAATTCGTATGATGTTAAAACCAACAGTTAAAACCAACAATAACATTCCTATGTTATTCTCCAAACTTGTACTAGCGCGGCCAACATTTTACAGTGGGAAACTGAGGCACATATAAGTTAATTAACCTGATCCAGGTTCAATTTCTCACAAGTGACAGAGCCAGGAGGACCCTGTATATTTTTCTATATTTGTGGCTGCTACAGAAATAGTATAAAGAGAATATCCTGCAGTTTGGGTTAGGGCTCTCATCTTTGTAAGTTATCAATTCTCAGTTGTTTGAGTAACCTGCAAGTTAACCAGACAGTAGATTTTAAAAATCTGTAATATGGATAGTGCAGCTACTACAAATCAGAGAAAACACTGTAGGGGCTAATTACCACCACCACACTGCGTCTCCTGTCCTGCCACCCTAACACGCTTGTTCTTGAATTCACATTCCTGTTTTTGTTTCCATACCAATGGTAACTAGCTAAGGTTAGGAGGGGAGCAGTGGATAGAACTCGGCGCAGCCATAACCATACCCTTAAACCAGAATCTGTTGGTGTATTGCTTTGGTGAGCGGGAAACCAGAGATTTGGGCTTTTGCTCTGCTTAGTAAATGAAGAATAGGGAAGACAGGGTAAAAGAGGAATATAAGACCTGCCCATCAAAGCCCAGGGCTGCTCTAAAACTGTGAAACTGGGAGCTGGCAGGTCTTGTCTTACAACTTTTCAGTTAATTACTAGATTCATCTAGGAGCTCCCCTTTAGGAAAGCTTGAAGGGTACCCCGAAGACTGAGGAGAGCTATCTGGGAGAGTGACTAGAGGAAATGGATAGTTGAACCTCTGAGCTGAGAAGCCAGGCTGTGATCCTGCCTGCAAGGGATGCCCTGGAGGAAGAGACTGGTGTGGATGGGAGGGGTGGCTTCCAGGGACCAGAAACAAGATTGAGGGCATCATGATGTGTTTCTGAGGTGTCTGTAGGAGTTTCTCTCTAACAAAATGTTTTCTACAGTCGAATAAATGGGAAAAGGTTAGTTCAAACCAAAGAAATAGACTTATTGATCACACACATTTCAAATCTTCACTAAGTTAACGTTCATTATTAATTGTCAATGAGAAGATATGCAATGAAGCTTTTTTCCTCTGCTCTTTTACCAGGGGTCGTGAGGAGCGTCTCATAGGGTAGTTAGGATAAAGAATGCATTTTGGAAGTACTGGCTTAGAATCTGTGTCAGCTCTGCATTTTAAAAACAGAGACAGCCCAACTGGTCCCTTACAACCTAATGTAAAGATTTACCTCTTGGTTATGGAGTGCAGACCTGAATCTTTCAACTGAATTTTTTCAACTGAAATCCTTTTGGTCAGGTGGTTTATGTGAATATATGTTCTGTGAGCACAAGGACCTTTTTAGTAACTATCATATCTCAGGCTCTAGGATCGGGCTTGTTCAATGGACATGCAATAAATAATGATGGGATGATTGAGGAAATAAGTGAATGTTTTCCATACTTAGATGATTGCACTTTTGTTATTTTTACACTTTTCTATTACTTCTGTGTAATGGAAAGTATTGCCCTCAATACTGGTTACATTTTAAATTCATTTTTATATTATCAATTCAATCAATTTCTATTTCATTTTGACCAGTAGTAATTTGGGGAGGGAGTTAACAGATATGTGGTGTCACCCAAGAGATGGTAGGACACAGGAAAGTACAGAGTTTTAATTTTTTATGTCACCAATTTCACCTTATGCTTTACTCATGTTTTTATTTGGAGAGGACACCCCCTGACAAGTGAGAGGCACTGAGGAGCAGACTTTTTTTTTTAACCAAAGGCACATGATATATTTTCATAAACTATAAAAAGGAACAGCTTTGAACCCTAAGGAAATTTGCATCTTAATATGTGATGATAAATAGCATATGTAATTTTGTAATTTTTGAATATTTTCAGATTTTATTACCAATTGATACAAAAAATAAGAGTGGACAGATGGTGTCATTAATCCTAATCATGTGAAAGCTTGAGACTTGTATAATTTCTAGAGTATTAACCATTAGCTCCTGGCTAAAGACTGACCACAAGGTGTGTTTCCCCCTTTTTCTACCTTCTATCTTAATTTCTAACTGTCACGTTTTCCTTTGCAATAATTCTTCTCAAGGTCTCTTCACTCACTTCTGGATTAAAGAAATGGCTCCTTGGATGGTTTCCTTCACTTTAAGTCTGCTCTATTCAACACATCCTTCTTATTCTTGCAAAAATAAAGGCTCAGGGAATAAGTTCAGTAAATGTAAGTTACCAGTTGACAGAAATCAGCATAACATCAGGAAAACCAACAGTCAGAGCTGCCCAGGAAGGATGGAGAGTGTCCCCTGATGCTTCATTTCAAAGCCTAGGCTATCCAGCTGCTAACTGTATGTCTTTTCCAAATTAAAAATTTTATTCTCAGTTCTTTCATCTGTAAAATGGGAAAAATAATGGTGCCTTCTTCACAGTATCTTGTGAGGAATGAATGAGGTAGTGCATATTATGGGCTGAGCAGAGTGCTTGATACTTGGCAACCATTCAATGAATATGAGCAGCTATGCTGTGAAGGGATTCAGAAGGCATAGGTATTGTATAACATGGCCCTCAAGGGAGGAGCCTTCCAGATTCAAACTTTATTTTAGTATTTATAAGTTTTGAAATAATATTTTCATTGGGTCACTGCTGTGCTGGATGAGTTACACTCAGAATGTATAATACCCATCTCAGATGGTTTTCCCTGGCATACTGGCTGCTCCAAGCTCTGGTTGCATCCTAGAAAAGCATGCATCTTTGCCTCCAGGAGGAAGACAGGGCTCCTTCCAGCCTCCTAAATGCAGTATCCTTACTCCCACTTTGTTCCTTGAGATGAGGCTCCTGGAAGATCATCTCTACATCTTTGCTCTTGGGTTGGTTTTCATGAAGGTCTACCCTCCTTATCAAAGCCACCCACAGTCATTTAGCTTCTCCCTGATTTCTTACACCACTTTCCAATTTCATGACTTAATTGAGAACAGCAGCATGGTCATCCTTCTTTCTTCTCTTGTTGTTGACTGTGTTTACATCTCCTACCGACAATGATCAGTTACCTAAGGGCACGTGTCACGTCTTCTACCACTTGTATTCTCGGTAAGCACCTAGTAAAGTACTCAGATCACATGGCCTGAGTTCAAATCCTAGGGTCACAGTCTATTCGGGTGTAGGGCAGCCATTTACCTTCTCTAATTTTGGTTTAGGGACATTTTGAGAAGTAAATTTCTTAAAACATGCCTACTCATGTAGTGGGAATATGTAGGTAAACATTATACAAGCTATTAATATCATCACTAACATTATTAGAATACTTGCAACATTTTACCTTGAGAAGGTAAAAGAGTCAGTTTAATTTTCCAAAGCCAGCATTTCCTGAATTTTAGTTAGTGAAATCAGCACAGTATAAGTGGAAGGGAGGCAGTTGGGATGCACTTTCCCTTCAGAACACTTCTACAAAGCCAGAAAGATCAGTAGATAGGAATTACAGCGGGCTTTAAAAAAGGCTAATTAAACAAACAAACAAAGAGGGGAAAAGCCCTTAACAGTCTGCATCAAAGTTCCTGAGAGTCAGGATCTGTATCGTCTGGGCATGTCAAAGCACCTTGCTCCCAAGGAAGCATTGTTTCTGGGCTGTTAATTTCAGGGTTACATTTAAAACCCAAATAGTTGTGAAAAGACCACCAACAGCAGTAGCTTATAACACAATGCTACCCTCTCATATACCACCTTGCTCTGACTGTCATCATCACCCTCCTGCATTGCGTTAATGATCTGTTCGCTTCATATGATGGTCAGCTTCTGGAAGGCAGGGAACTTCACCTTGTTTCTTCAGTACTCCGTCTAGTGCCTGACACACGACAGACATGCAGTGAACGGTTATTGACTAGTCTGCACAATCCCGATGAGCAGGTGGGCCTGGGTCTTGAATTCACTCTAGTGCATAACAACTAGAGAAAACACGCAAGCTCTTCCTCTCTCAGGCTGGTTTTGTTAACTAATGGATGGGTTGATGTTTCCCATAGGTCCCAGGAAACCACGATTGTTTCAGGAGAAGGTACCTTGAGGAGGCTCTGCTGACCTCCAGTGGACCCCACTGGTCTTCTTGCTCTTTTCCATCTCCTGCTTGCCTTGGGAGACTGGTTCTGAAAGGAAGATGCTACATAGATCCTGGCCCTGCATTGTCTAAGGCAGAGCAGACCAAACACAGAGACAATTTTGGTTATGCTCCTGGTTAAGGAGACACATGGCTAAGGTGAACGGAGAGACTCAGGGCTGAGTTTTGCCCATAACTGATTCAGATGCTATTGTTCATTGTGGCATAAGGAGTTTCAATGTAGGGATGAAGGAAGAGGAAAGGATTAGACGGATGTTTTTAATCCTCAGTTAGAGACTATATTTGAAAACAAATGATGTTTTAGCCCAATGACGTTATGTGCATAAGGAGATTATTAGGTTACTCTCTGGACTTTAGAAGCCCCTTGGAGAAAATTCCTCTAGTTCTATACCTACTAGGGTCCTATCTCCTTTTTCCATCTCGTTCCTAGGCTTCTCACCTATGCAACCCTAATACTATACCCTTTCCTCTCATTTTGGCTGCTAAACTAAACTGTGTGGTTTGGAGCAAGCCATTTAGAATTTCCATCACTTTCCCCCATCTATAAAATAAGGATAACACACTGACCTGCTTAGAGGGATTAGGGTGTGAATTAACTCCTGTAATTAGTGACTTCTGTGTTCTGCATACACCAAGCAGGATATGAATGCCAGCCATTGTCACTGTGGCCTGAGTAGGCTTTGCCTCTAAAACTGTCCTTGGGAATAACTGCTTAGCAAAGAGCTGACAACTGGAAGTTGAAACTTTACACAGAAGCAATATTTCCAGTATTTTCTCCAAGCAATCATGAGTAAATTGCTCACTAGGGGTGGAAATGGTTTCCAGCCAGTTTTGCCTCTTCTGATCTGTGCACCCTGCAAAGCTCAGTCAATGCCAGGTAACTGATCCTTCCTAAGTCTGCTGTTTGGTGCAGATGAAGAATTCAGAATGGTATCATTTGGACAGGGGTGAAATTTCTGTGCAGTTGTATGTATTAAAAGCAAATAACTTGTGCTTTGTTCAAGGCAAGAGTTATATATAGAAATAGAATCTTTAATTTGTTAATATCCAATGACAAAGACAGCCACATTTTTTTTTAATGGGGAAGAAGGATCATCCATTAACAACTTGTCTTGGCTTTCATTTTAGAAACGCTGAAATGTACCCCTTATCACCATAGGGAAAGGAAAGTCAAAATTGTGACCTTGCAAGCTATATAAAACAACTGTTAAAAATAATGGGTTTAAAAAATTGATTTTCTAAACCTTCAATAGAAGGTTTAGGAAAATATGGTACATATAGGCCAAGTGAATCTATTGTGTATTTTGATAAGAGGCCTACACGACTATTATTGAACAAACCATTTGCTAGCCTGTAAATACCATTACGTTAATTTAGAAACGTAGTGGTTGAGTTCTACAACTGTGATCTAAATTTTGGAAGAGAATGTTAGTTTCAGGATGGCATATACACCTAGGCTAACATCCAGCATCTTTTCTGGAAACCAAAGGGAGGCTGCCCTTCTGTAGCTATGTGAGTCGCCAACACAGATTTTTCACAGGTTTGAGTGTCAAGACCCCAAGGGTGCCCTGTGCTGCAGCTGTGCATTCTGGGAGCTGGCCTGGAAGGGATGCTGGGCCAGCATACCCTGGTGGGAAGGAGGGAATTTCCCTTCTTTTCTTTAGCTCCCTTAGGCAATCTCCTAGAAGTACATATATGGTTGCTTTGCAAATATTCTCATCATACACAGAGAAATACACAGAAGTGGGAGCCAACACAAATTAAGGTTCTAAGTGTTCCTAGGCCTTGTGTACCAGAAAGCACTGGAGAAATGTATTCTCTTGTGGCAGTGGTATAGTTTATCTGGGGATAGAAGAGACATCTAAGAAAAGCCTACTTCCTTCAGGAAAAGATGGTACTACATCTTTTCTTGAGGCAAAAGAGCTTTCTTGAGGCAAAAGAAGAATTCTGAGTTTGGCAGGGCAGCCCCTGTCACAATACTGGCTTTTTTTTTTTTTGGAGAGTATGCATCATCTTCATTCAGAATGGCAAAAGATAGTTTCTATTTCATTTCAAAATAAGGATGGAATTGCTAAGGAAAATGCATCATTTTGCCTACATAATTTTTTGGATAAAAGCTGAGTTTATCAGTACAGGATGATCGCTTTAGTTTATGGAACGAATTCCTTTCTGTTAGACTGCTTTCTGACTATTAGATTTGACACAAACATGTGCACACGAGTATTAACAGGAGTCAGGCCAGTTCGGAGGTAATCATGAACTTGTCTTGATCTTTGCTACAGCTACAGTAGAGATGCATTTCATATTCAATCCATCAGAGATAACCGGAGTACATTATCTGGTGGATTTATCTTTGCTTATATTGTATGAATATGGAAAGGCATTAAATGTGTGTTTACAGTTTGATAAACATTCAACATAAATTATACATTTTAATTTCATTTATTAGTTGGGGACTATGGAAAGCAGGGATTTCATTGCATACAAACTGCCATTCAGATTGAAGGATTAGCAGTTTCCTGAAAAAGGTAGACTAATTGTAAGGACAGAATTCATTTTTGTCTCAAGTGAGTCCTTGCCTGGTTTGTAGCTGGAGCTTTAGAAAGGCAAAAGGAGAGGACAGCTCATCCTCACGACAACATAGTTCGCATTTTATACTTCCTGCAGCTCCAACATTGTCATCATGAATAAATCCAGTGCTAATAAACTTCCTATCATTTGACAACTTGAATATTGTAGTTACCACACAAATTATCAAGCTCTATTTATGTCTAAAAGAACTTGGCCTGATCTTTTAGTATTAGCATGCAGAGTGGTCTCCATGATATTATCTTATCATATAATGACTCCAAAAATCTCACAGAGATGAATGGTGATAACATAATTCCAGAAAGTTGCCACTCTATATGTAGAAATATATTGGCAATAAAAACCAGTCACTGTGTGCCTTTCCCCAGTAGGGGATCTCTCACTTTTCTTTGATTTTTAAAGGCTTCAGATCAATAACTGGAGTGACATTATTAACAGCTCCCTGAGCACCTTGGCCAGCGCTAATATTAAATCCATTACACCTTCTGTTTGACATTTGCAGTACAGCAGAAAGTGCTGTAGATACAGTCCCACCGTCTGGGGACTGAGGTTGGATGTGGGGTTAGTGAGATGGTTTCCCTTGCCTGACTTCTAAATTCAGTTCATTGATAGGAAACTTAAGCCAATACAAAAAAAAAAAAAACAAAACAGAGAACCATCCCCTCTCAACCCAACACTATACTAGATGGAAAATAGTGCACCCATAAAACTATACTTATATCTTGTATCTATGCAGCTTTGGAAATAAAATATTGATCTGATCCTCAGATACATTTTTACATTCTTTATTGTTATTCCTAATCATTTGTTCTTTTAATTATATCATGTATTATGAAAATTGTCTAATGAATGCAGAGGAATTGAGTTCCTGCAGATATGGGAGCTGATGGAATTTACCGTAGTGCAGGGGCATATGTAGAAAATATAGATTATTTCTATTCAGGTAGGTACACAACTGCTTCCGTTTTGCTTGCCTTTAAAATACTCAGGACATTGTGGAGTAGGCGTAACAACATAAAGATCACACTGCTAACCATCATTATCTTAACCTCCTGTAACAGTCTAGCTGTGCTGAAACCACAGACAGAACACAGTAAACTTTTCTGCAGACAACCGATGGTTGACCACGTTGCTATAGTTAGTCTTCCTTTTCACTGAGAGTACTGTCTCATACATTTTGCTAACTTGTCTAAACTTGGTACAGTATTGATTTCTCCCTCTGTGAGCTTGCACCCATTCAATGGGCAGCGAAATCTCTGTTCCTGGCTGAATTCCCTCCCAAGCATGACCCAGGTATGACTCCTGACAGTGGTCCTACGGCTGGGAGTTGATTGTTAGCTAGAAGGAAACAAACCACTGGAGACAGAACGGAAATTCTATGTTAAAGTGAGGAACATGCCAGGGAAAGTGGCCTGTGAGGTTAAGTGAGAGAAAGCAGGCTATGGAGGCATGTATGTTATAGTTTTATTTTAGTCAAACAGAGAAAATCCCACTATATAACTATATATGTCTACATATTTACAGCAACAAAATCTAGAAGGATATCCAATGTAAAAGAATAGTAGTTATTTTGGGGTAGGGGTAGGTAGGACTTTATTCTTTGTCATCTGCATTCTTTTAACTTTTTCACAATGGGCATGAATTTTATAACTGGAAAAATATCAAGCTATTTTAACAAGAAAAGAAGGCAGTAAAACACAACAATTTGATGGCCCGACCTAAGGAATAGAAACTCTTTGCTTTCCAAAGAGGGAGACTTTTCAAGTACCTCCAGGAGTTCTTGAAAGAGCTGCTTTTCTGTTTATTAAGCATATAAAATATGTGACACTGAAATTTATTTTTTCTAAAAAAGGATAAAGTTCATAATGCCAAGATTATAGCTAATTGTTAAGAGTGATGAAAAGCTACAGAACTACAAAAGCAAACTGAGCCATCCAAATCTCATGTTCCAGAGCTTCTTCCCAGCAGCCCCCCACCCCAAACCCCACAGGAGCAGAGGAGAGGCTGTGGAAAGGACAGAGCAAGCCCTTCAGGAATGCTCGGATGAAGCCTTAAAGAGGCACCCTAGAACTTTTTAAAGTAGGCACTTGTTTATTACTCTTCTGCCTGCCTTAAAATTTCTCTAAAAGAAATATATTTATTAAACTATTAATGAATGTGCATACATATAAAATATTTATTTGGGTTTGCTGTCCCATCAACAGATTTTTTTTTTCTCATTATCTTGAGACTACTTCGAGACAAGACAATCACAGGACTGGCAGTTCAAAGAAATAGAATTCCTATTATGGCACAGGATCACTGCCTCTTAGGCTGGTTTAGTCACTTATTTCCTTTTTATTATAATGCCAAATGTTATTTAGATTTCAGTCACTTAGTAATGCTACACTGAACACATCAGGGCTCCTGAAAAATTCCATACCTACTAGTCCCTTCATTTTCATAATCACCACATATTGATATCCATTTTCCTACCAAATTACACTACTATTTAAGCAAGAATCAGTGTTTTATCAGAGTTGAAAAGATTATGATGTAGTGAACAACAGTCTTCAAAAATGTTCTTTGGTGTTATTAAGAATTAGAAAATCTTGTTAAAATTCTTTCAGCTTTTAAGAAACATAAGCAGCTTTGGGATGTAGTGCCTGACATGGACTTTTAAAGTAATTCCCCTGGAGCAATGATCTGTGCTAGTGAAGATATTTAGTTAAAGGTAGCATCCTACACTGCCTTTCAGTATTTGAGCAGTCTATCTAATTGCCTTTTTAAGCCAAAGATTGCAAATAACCAACACTAGAGAATTTGAAAGCAAAGCCAGTTTAACATTCTCTAATGGTGAGAAATACACTCTTCAGCAAGGAAGAGGCAGTTTTTATGCGACTGTTGCTAACAAGCCCAAGTTGTTAAGGACTGTGCAAAGCAGGGTTTTCCATTATATCAGTTAGGGTGGCTGGGGATGGGGAGGGGAAGAAACCCGGGTAAATTTTCAGTCACACTTTAAGGATAAATGACAGTCACTTGAAAGGAGTTAGTTATTTTCCCGATACCAGAATTAAAGGCTGCTAAGTGAGGCTGAAGCACATCCTAGTGCTTCAGCAGGCATGGGGTTTATCAGAGTTTTTGTATTTAATCTTAAACCGTTCCCCCCCCCCCCCCCCATTTATTTTTATTAGTTGGAAGCTAATAACTTTACAATATTGTAGTGGTTTTTGCCATGCATTGACATGAATCAGCCATGGATTTACATGTGTTCCCCATCCTGGTCCCCCCTCCCGCCTCCCTCCCCATCCCATCCCTCTGGGTCTTCCCAGTGCACCAGCCCCGAGCACTTGTCCCATGCATCCCACCTGGGCTGGTGATCTGTTTAAACCGGTTTGATTTGACTCTAGTTTTGGGTTTCCTAGTAGAATTGGTTTCTAGGCTGTGGATTTTTTTTTTTTTTTTCCTTCTCTTTTAAGGGACAAGTCACCCTTAACATGTGTTTAGGGAAGATATCAAATTCAATATGAATCTACAGTGGGGTCTGGCTGCCAATCGGACCTACTTCACACCCTGGGCTGAATAACAGGAGCAGAGGAGCCTAACCTGAGAAAGGGGACGGTCCCTCTGCTTTGTACTGGTCACAGTGCACCTGGAGGCTGAACTCAGCTCTCAGAGCCCTGATTTAGAGGGCCACCAGCTAATGGAAGCATAGCCAGGTGAGGATGGCTAGGACAGTGAGGGTCTTAGCAACATGCCATTAAATAATGCTTGCAGAATGAGGGCAGTTTGACTTGAAAAGGAGTAGGAAGGAGGGAGGAAGAATTTGGTGAACCTAACTTCCTGTATTTGAGAGGCTGTGAAGGGGAGGAAGGTGTCAATCTGAAATGTCCCAGAGAGCAGACCTGGGATGGGTGGGGCAGGGTAGGAGAATTGCAGCAAAGTAGGCTGGCTCCGTATTAGGAATACCTTTCTATCAGAGCTGCTCACCAGTGGAGTGGGAAGCCTTGTATGTTCCATAGATTGCTGTTAGGAATGAGTTTCAGCAGAGGTTAGAAGAGCATCTGTTGGTTTTGCTGGAAATGATGGTTGCATAAGTTGGAGGTTGGATTAAAGGACTGTTGAAGACTCTTGTTAACTTGAGGTTTTGTGATTCAGGGAAATGAAGCCCACTTTTTCAAGGTCTTTGTTCATATTAAGGTTTATAAGCTTGATTTCTTACATACTGAGTGTTTTAAGTGTCATGATCAACCCTGGTTTCCCAGCACAACTCCAGAATGAAGTAGAAAACTATTTTCATGTATTGCTTCTCAAGTATAGCCAGATATGAACATTCTAATGACTAAAAAGAAGGCCCAGTGATCTCACTGATGTTGTCTAAACAGTGAAGTCAGTGAGCTATGGTACAAGAGTATATGACTCCCCTGACCTCTGGAACAAAATTATTTTTATCTTTAAATGGTAAAGAGTATACTTAAATACTCTTTTCTCATGGATGGACTCACAGGAGAAGGAATGATCCCCACCCAAAAGCTAGAAAATAATGCCCTAGAAGCTTCAGTTAACTTAAATGGGGAAACATACATTGATTCTAGAAGGAATTAAAATATTTCTCAAAGAGGTAAACATATATTTTCCCTTCTGTGTGAGCAAACATGCTGTGATTATTTCTAAGCAGATCAAATTATTTTCTTGGAAGTGTGCAGAGTTATTTTAAGGTTAATCCAAAGGTAGGTTTTTTTTTCTTTTTTCGTTTTCTCTTTCACAAAATGCTTTTGTTTTGTGAATCTGTTTTAAAACAACATATCAAGTAGAGTACAAACATCTTTAGAGGGCAAAAATAATTTCCCAAGTAAGCAAATAAAACTTTGCACTTCAAATCAGGCCTTGATTCATTAAAAATCTTAAACTTCTCATGAGAAAAATTAACATTTAAACCACTGCTGCTTGGCCAAGCACTCCACCACACAAGAATATGAAATATCTCCTCTAAAAAAGTACAAAAAGGACAAAACCACAAATGTGGAACTTCAATTAATTTAAAGCCCCAATCAGCAAAGAATAAATCCTTCGCAGATCTAATTACCAGCGCTCTCGGAAGACCCAGGCCGACCAGCCAATCTTCCCCGTGTTTGAACAGCTTGATGAACTAGGGGACTGATGGATATCAAGTCATTTTGTTTAATTTATAAATGGATTTTCCCCTAATACTTAAATTATCATCAGTACAACACAATGAAAATGGGAACATTCTGAATGCAAAGTCTGTAAGAGTCCTGGAAGGAATCCCAATGAGGAATGTCACCTCTGTTCATTCCTCTATACAATTGATCTAATTAAATACTGAGGGTGGAAAGGCAGTTTAAAATGTAGCCATTTCTGTTTTCTTTTTAGCCTTAATTTATCTGTTCACATCTTTCAAGTACCTTCTGATGCTTAGAAAAAAAAAAAAGCAAGTGAGATTTCTGCAAGCCCCTAATACCTTTAATTCTCCACAAGCTAATATTCAAAAGTCTTTGCCATCGATTTTGCTGAATAATAAATAAATGCATTACATTTAGCCATGGTAACAATGAAAGGCAGAGGGCTTTCCAAATCTGAACCTTTTCCCTCCATTAATTTGAAAGAGAATCTAAAGGAATTGGTACCTTCTGTGCATTTTGTTCACCTGAAATTAGATCTCTGGATTATACTTATTAAAATGTCTTCTTATTTTCAAATCTCTTCCTTACTTAATTACCACCCAGGACAGAAAGCTGCATGGAATTGTTAAATACCATTAGACCTATTTGTAGTCTCTTCACACTGGCAACTTGAGTGCAATCATTGGCAAAGGTCCTGCCCACCAACCCACATGTTGGGATTGCAAGTCCCACCTGGCTCGGGGGTCTCCGACTGGGAGGAGGAAGATGCTGAGCTGGCTCCATCTTCAGTGGTACCCTGTGAGAGGAGACCCCGCCCAGGCGGGAGCTTCATGCCCAGCTGCTCTGCCATCTCCACGTGGTCCCCAGGGTGGACATAGTCAAAGACGCTGCTGCCTGTCAGCTCCACCTGGAGGGGAAAGGGAAGAGTGAAGAAACTTGTCACAGGCTTTTCATTTTCAAATCCAGCCCCCGCTGCGATTCAGCTTCTGAGCAGGAAAGGAAATCTATGAAGCCTCCAGAAACAATTCTTGTCCTGAGTCTTTACCCTCAGATGCTTAAGGATTCTTGAAATTGAAAGTTGGTTTTTTTTTTTTTACCCCCACACATATTTATTTAGCATGTTTAGTCCAGTTTTTTCTCATACACTGTTGTTTGCATAAAGCCAAAACATTCTGTGAAATGAGGATAAGTCTGCCTGAGTTCAGCTGTTTTACTCACGTACTACCAAATACTTGTTTGCATGTTTGGTGTCAACCAGATGATTGACTGAATTCCACTGTTTTCTTATTGAAAAGTTTGAGCTTGGTATAGAAACAGCCAGAGATAGCCAAAGAGGATTTTCCTTAAAAGACACAGAGTTCCAGGATGCATATTTATACACATCGGCTTATTTCTATGTAAATTTAAATGGAAGAAGTGCTGCTTACAAATATATGCAAAGGCCTAATGTTTTCATTAAATATTACTCATTAGCTCTGTAATCATATGGAGAATTTTCCATGCAAAAGAGGTCAGCTGGGGTCTGAAGCAGCAATTTTTTTTTTTTTTCCTGCTGGTATCAGCATGTTTTGCCTTCAATCTGATAAAATACATGGTACAAATCTCCTTGAGGGCTTTAAAGAAAGTTTTATTTTGTATAAACCTCTTTGTGGGAGGTTGACATGAGAGGTAGAGAATGAATATCAAAGATTGGAAGAGGGCCAGCCTGCAATGGAAGCACACTGCCTATTGCAGTGCTGTCTGGGGCATGTGCTGTCTGAGTGGGGCGGAAGTCGCTGGTAAGGACTGGCCTTACCTCTGTACTCTTCTGATGCTATCGCTCTTACTTCTTTCCAAGAATAGCAATAATGGTCCTAAAATAATGTAGTTGGGTCATAGGTAGTGTGACAGCGAGAGATGTGTTAGCAGAACAAGAAAAAGCTCTTTCCTGGGTCACTAATGGCTTTCCCATTCCTCTGGAGTTTAATGGTCTCAGGCCAGCTATGATGCGCCACAGAAACTGCCAGAAGTTCAGACCGTCGCTAGTTTCTTGGTGGATGTTTACTTAGACTGCTTCCTACTTCACCCACCTTTCCTGGATCATTTGCAGCATCCTTCCAAATTCCCCCTGAGTGCCTGCCCTCTTTTTCCTGCCAAAAAGGAAGACTGTGCTGGTGGTGGGCATACTGTCACAGAGAGCGGAATGCTCAGAGCAGTTATCACCTCCAGAACTCCTAGCCCCGGTAAAATGATCACATCGAACTCCCGGACACCATCTGATTAAAACCTTAACAGTTGACACATCTTCAACATCTATCAATTAACAGAAGTAGAGCCAGAAAAATGGGAGGCTAAATTCAGTTTGGTTAATAGCTATTCCCGAAACAGGCATGCATAACTTTTACCGAAAATGAGGTACTTTCTCCTTGCTATTAAATTACACTCTCCTATATTACCCAACTCCTAACTCTATCATTTTACAGTAACGATTCCCTCCATTTTGATATTGTTACAGAGCATAAATCAGGATTCATAAGTGAGCGGTTCCTACCCTCTGGGAGGGAGGGATTACATGGAAATAATCCCTTTAATGTGCGCCTTGCCTCTAAGCATTTCACACAGCAATAAATGGGTAAACTGACTTTGAGCAATTAAGAAATTAAATGAAACTAATAAAATGTGTGCTTTAATATTTCTTGATGGTGATTTTGTTTGGGGATTAGCGAGTTCGAGGAAGTTGCTCTCATTTTGCGTGGAGTCCGATTGCAGCGCTTTAATAACTATTTCTGTCACTTTTCTCAAACTCTGATTCCTTCTTTAATACCGCAGCGTGCCTTTTGGCATAGACCAGATTGTGATAAGATGACAACACAGGTGGGAGATGTAATCGATTTTTTTTGTAGGGGTGTGGGTCTTGAATATTCATGGGGGCCGGTCACGTGGTGAGGAAGCACAGCCTGCTGTCTCCACAGCCTGCTTTACTTAAGATGTGCAGTTGCTGTCTTTCCACAACATGATGTCCCAAGCATAGCACATCCAGAGCCAGACTGCGTCACAGTGGGTAGTGTTCTGTTATGACCTAGGGAAGACTCTCCTTCAGTCTCTTGAGGACTGTGACAGGGTCACATTCTCAGTGCCAGCCCCTCCATCCTACATTATGCTTTGGGGTATCTTGGAAGAGAAGTCTGACCCTGTCATAGTCTTCATGAATGTACAGTGATAAAGGCCATGGAGTGTAGGGGAAAGCATAAAACAGCTGGAGTTATAGACTGACTTGGAGATCAGAACCTTCTCCTCCCCTGCTGTGTGACCTCAGACAACTCACTTAACCTCTCTGAGCCTCAGTTTCCTATTCTGCATGGGGCAGTCTTGCTGCTCTGTAGGACTCTGGGGAAGCGGAAGTGCCACTCACATTGTATTCCACACGGGTGGCACCCCATTCCACCACACTGTGGAATGGTGCAACGAAGTGGCCGGAGCTCTGGGGTGGAAACAAGACTTACTTTACCTGCCTCACAGTCTAAATTCAAAAACCCGATGAAACCAGGCAGAGGAAATTGTCTTGTGAGAGAAATAAGCACTACCAAACGCTCTTGTCGCTGCTTTTTGGTGGATAAGAATGGATGGCAGGCACATATATTCCTGTGTAACTGTGATGAAAAATTTTTTAGGGTTTGCGTGGTTGCTTTGGAACATCTCTATTCAGCAAGGGGTACAGAGCAATAACAATGTTAGCAACTACCTACCACTGCATGCGTGTACCTTTCAGACTTTCTTTGACTGATTCTCATAACAATCTTTTGAACTGGTATGATGATTCCTATTTTACAGAAGAAGAATTTGAATATTCAAAAGGCCAGGCATTGGTTAAAGGTGGCTTGACTCAACCTATCACTTCTCTGGTAGCATCTCTGCGGTCAGAGCGGCTGAGCAGGGCCAGCTGAGCTCCTGTCCTGGAGCCTTTTATTTAGGAGAGAACACTTTTATTCAGGAGGGAACACTGGGTGCCGTGGAGGGAGGAGGCTGAGCGCAAGCAGACTGGCAATCCCCTGGGCTAAGGATGCTTTGCCATCGGACTCTTGGGCCAAAAGGCGGCACGAAAGCAGTAACTGAAGTAGACGTGGGGGTAGACAGAAGTCTGCTTATATATGGGCCTTGAGTCATCATTACCATCACATTTGTCTATCACTTTCAACACTTCTCATAGTGTTTTCACTTCACTTAATCAGATTTTAGGGCTGGAAGAGATCTGAAAGACATCCAAATCTACTGATACCTCCCTTATTTAATATGGGAAAACTTCACAGTTTTGAGAAGTTGAAATGTTTTTTCAAGTTTACCCAGGTGTTTAGTGGGCAGGCTATATAAACCCTTACTGGCTCACTCATTTTTTTTTTTTTAACTAAACCCTTGTGTGACTTGTTTCTCTCTCTTCTGTAGATTGCATTGGTAAGATGGACTTGGAACTCACCTGCCACTAAATTATGTGCCTCAAAATAGACTGCAGAAACTAAGACTAGGAATTTTTTACTTGATGAGCAGACATTACTTCGTTGTGTGCTTGAAGCAGAAAAAAAATTAACAGGGCATCTATCCTATATTACTATAGTTAGGTACTCCAGATTTCCAGTTACCACCTCTTCAAAATTTTTGCCCACTGACAGCTGGGACTAGGGTCTTATACATAGTAGGTCAATCACAAATGTTTGCTGAATGAATAAGGGACGGATATTTAGGCTTTAAAAATTTGCTATATTTGTGCTTGATTTGGACAAGTTTAGGTTGGTTCCTTTTATTATTTCTGGTATTATTATAACATTTTCTCTTCTAAGGTGAATTACAATATAGCATCCTAATATACTCTTTCCTTCCAAATTTTTGCCATACATATTGAGACCGATAACTGTTTCTATAGAAGCCAACTGAGTTTAACTAAAGATAGGATTTTTTTTCTTTACAATATAAAAAGCTTTTTTATTGGAGGATAATTGCTTTACAGTGTTGTGTTGGTTTCTGCTGTATGCCATGTGAATCAGACATAACTGTATGTATATTTCCTCGCCCTCTTGAGTGTCCCTCCACCTCCCTCCATCCCACCCCGTCTGGGTCATTACGGAGCGCCATGCTGGGCTCCCTGTGTTTTACAGTCGCTTCCCACTAGCTGTCTATTTTACACATAGTAGCATGTATATGGGGCTTCCCTGGTGGTTCAGTGGTAAGGAATCTGCCTGCAGTGCAGGAGACCTGGGTTTGATCCCTGGGTCAGGAAGATCCCCTGGAGGAGGGCATGGCAATCCACTCCAGTTTTCTTCCCTGGGGCATCCCATAGTCAGAGGGGACTGGCAGGCTGCAGTCCACGGGGTCGCAAAGGGCTGGACACGACTGAAATGACTTAGCATGCATGCAGTGTATATGTCAATGCTACTTTCTCTATTCATCCCACCCTCTCCTTCCCCAGCTGTGTCCACGAGTTCATTTCCTATGTCTGTGTCTCCCCTCCTTCCCTATAGATAGGCTCATCAGTACCTTTTTTCTAGATTCCATATATGTGCTTTAATATACCATATTTGTTTTTCTTCTTTCTGACTTATGATGATAGGATTTTATAAGTGCTGAGAAAGAGCAGGTTTCAAGGAACTTTGAAAGATAATAAGGTCATCTTTTATAATATTTTCCCTTGTCTATGCAGAGCTGTGGTTAGTTGGTTAGTTCATTTGTTCCTTATCTGAATTTTCACAAAGTTTCACAAAGATTATTATTTCTTAATTATCCCTTCAAATCACCAATAGTAGAAATTGAGAAATTCCACTTTGAACTGGTTATTGGTCCTATCTTTGATCTGTATTCTGACCTACATAATGGAAAGGTACAGCATTTTCCTCCTAATACTGTGTTCTTCTGGTTGGTGCAAATGTGAGAACCTCTTCATTTTATAGTAAATTCAGTCATTTTGTATGGTAATGTAAAAAAATGAGCAAACATGTTCTGTTTATTAAACTTAAGGAACAGATCCATGCAAAATGGAATTGTTGCCCGAGCACAAGAAGAAAATTTGCTCACTTGGTCCACCTTTACTCTAGCTGAGCGACTCTCTATAAAAATTCCTCTCCCTATTTGCTTAGTGTGTTAGAAGACAGCTGAGATTGTATACGGGGCTGGAGATAGGTGATGAGTAATAAGCAGTCATATCCAGAAACAGCATTTTGTTGCAACTCCTTTCTCTCTGCCTTTCCCCACTCAAAGCTACCAAAGTTCCTCCAGGATAAGCCATAGCCACTAGCGCCATCACACACAAGGGTTTAATCAAGCTAAACCACCTAGCCTTCCTCAAATTTATTTCACATTCTATTAGCTTGCATGCAATTTGCACACTAGACACAGTTGATTTGGTACCTCTGAAGTTTCCTGGAAAAAAAAAAAGTAAATATATTATACAGTGGTTTGTGTTGACTTTTCCAGGTCAGGTCATTGTCCCCCTGCTGGTGGATAGGATAGGGGACTAATTTGTCTTTTTCCTACATCAAGCGAGTATGTCAAAAGCCTTTGCCTGGCCCCCTGGGGTAAGCAAATACTTTTTAACTACAGCAGTGTACCAACAGTGCAAATCAGTGAATTCATAACTCCTTTGATTGAAAGGGTTTGCCACGAATGAGGAGCAGGCAGCAATACTGCTAGCCGTCTTCATATTGGAATAACTTAAGAGGATGGGTACTTTGATAAAGCAAGATGATAAAACCAATTTCTTTCTTTCAGTATATTTCAGTCTTAGGAATAATACAAAGTTCATTTTTAGCATGCAAAAAAGGTCATCAAATCTGCCATTTAAGGTGGAATTTCTTAGACCATTTGGAAGAGGCTGCTTTTTTGGGGTAGATTTCTTGAGGGCATTAAGATTAATGAGGGGACTCAGGAGTGCTACTGGTTAAGCCCTTCTTAGGAGTCCTTTTGCAGCCAGGCCTGTTTCCACAGAGGGCGCCTGCTGTATTTGGATAGAAGGTCATGCCTGAGAGAGGACTGTGTTAGTGGCAAGTGGTTTGGAAACCTAACTGCCAGGAGACTCTGAGATCATGGTTAGAAAATCCTGACCCAGGACAAGATGGGAATTCTATCTTGCCTCAGCAAATTAGGATTTGTAGGGCTTTTTTTTTTTGGGGGGGGGGTTACATTTATATTATTGAGAGATAATAAAGTGATAAAAGAATAAAATATAATAAGATGTGATAGCTTGATTAGCATAGGTTTTCTTAGGATTTACTGGTATCTTAATGCCATCTTCATAACTTCTTACGTGTTGCAGAAACTCTACTGAATATTTATGAACTGTTTTGACAGAAACTTGATGTTCTTTACAGCTCTGTCTCATTCTATGTATTTGCTGACTTATCTGAAGAAAAACACATAAAAGCATTGGGTCTGTTACAGAAATACGTGTATAAATTAGTAGAACAAGAAGAAAGAAAGATTCTATATCTGAACGATGAGGTAGAATGAAAAATCCTTCCAGTGTCATCAAATAAGAAATGAATCCACTCTCTGCTCACAGATATGTTAACAGAGCCTTCCCTTAGAAGAATCTGAGCTAAAAGATACCATACCATGTGTTTATTTTATCTTCAGAAATAAACATTTCAACTCCTGTGGGACTCAGTGAGGCCAAGTTCTTTTCTTTTTTTCTGTTTTTCTATATTGTATTTTCTATCACCCTTTGGCGTGCCTGACCTGAGAATTTGCAACCACAGAATCCAAAGAGAATACTGGATAACCAGTTCTGAACTTTGATTAACAAGTGTCAGAAGATACTTTGAGTGGACTTAGTTCTCAGAAAGGAGATGGGAAAAGGCAGGCTGTTGAAGAAATGCAACAAAAGAGGAAATAAAGAACAGATGGCAGGTACTGATTCAAATGTATGGGCAGTTACTTGGAACAGGTCTGCCTCTATGGCCGTCACTACCAATAGCTGAATAGATCAGGCAACAATCATCACTAATTGCTACATTTTCAAAAGTGTTGGATGGGTCATTCCAGACACTCGGAATCCAATCGAGCATATTTAAGTACTTCTAGAAGTATTCTGTGTACAAAACAGATCCAGACTTTGAAGTATTCCCCACCCCTATTTTTTTCTTTTCTGTTGAAGAAATAAATTATATGCTGAATTTCATTTTTTCTTGTAATCACGGTTCAGGAATTTCTCCATCACCTCACATTATGGAAGCAGTAGTTTTAGAATAGTTTTAATATGTCAATACCCTTTTCCTTTCAATAAGAGACACCAGTTAAAAGAAGAACTTAGAGAATGCTGTAATACTGAGGGGACATTACATCACATGCATGAGTCCTGGGATTTGTGAAAGTGACTAAATCAAGAAATTGTAAAGCTTTGTTTTACAAGGTTCTTATAGTTTTGAAGTTTTAAAATGTCTGTAGGGGAGAAAAGGCCAACTTTATATTATTTATCACAGTGCTGGAAGGAAAAAAGGATGTAATTGGAGGTTACATCATAGTAAAAAGTGAAATAATGCCAAGAAAGAAACATTAACAATCTTAAAAGTAACTGAAGTCAAATCTCCCTTCTCTGAAGATCAAATGAATAGTAAGATGTCACTTTCAAAGCTTCTTCATTATGTTGGTAGTAAGGAGACCAATCAACATAAAATACTTGATATTAGCATAGTTAATCCATTATCCTCAAATTTTACATGGTTCAATATTTGTCATTTAAATCTGGATACACACTGAGATGAATGATATGCATAGCCAGACTTCAGTATCAATATATCTCAATTTTTATTTGTTTTTGTTATTCTCAGAGTGAATTTTATCTACCTTTTTTTTCCCTTTCTTTTTTTGGTCATGGGAGAAAGAAAAAGTAGAAAATGCTTGTAAACTTATATTGAAATTTGAATCTTTCCCTGAGTCTGAACAGCCCTTTTATTTTAAAGCAAGGTAAATGGATAAGGAAAGCAATAAAAATTATGGGGTTGACTTTTCCATTTGCTTTTTGAAAGTTATACAAGTTATTTAATTTTTTTCTAGTTGCACTAAAATAATATGGTTTATATGACTAGACCTTTAAGATTGCCTAGAACACACAAATAATAATATACAAAAGTAATAATCATAAATATACACAGCATGTGTTAGTCACTCAGTCGTGTCTGATTCTTTGCAACCCTATGGACTGTGGCCCGCCAGGCTCCTCTGTCCATGGAGTTCTCCAGGCAAGAATACTGGAGTGGGTTGCCAGTTTTATTCTCCAAATAAAATACACACAAATAATATAATTAATCTTTCCTGATAGTTTTTAAAGGGGTTATCCTATGATACTTTGCAGACAAAGGTCCATATAGTCAAAGCTATGGTTTTTCCAGCAGTCATGTATGGATGTGAGAGCTGGACCATAAAGAGGGCTGAGCACTGAAGAACTGGTGCTTTCCATCTGTGCTGTTGGAAAAGACTCTTCAGAGTTGCTTGGACTGCAGGAAGGTCAAGTCAGACAATCCTAAAAAAAGTCAACCCTGAATATTCATTGGAAGGACTGATGCTGAAGCTGGAGCTCCAATACTTTGGCCACCTGATGTGAAGAGCCAACTCACTGGAAAAGACCCTGATGCTGGGAAAGACTGAGGGCAGGAGGAGAAGGGGACAACAGAGGATGAGACGGGTGGATGGCATCACTGACTCAATGGACATGAGTTTGAGCAAACTCCGGGAGATGGTGATGGACAGGGAAGCCTGGCATGCTGCAGTCCATGGGGTCCCAAAGAGTCAGACATGGCTGAGCAACTGAACAAAAATCCTATGATAGAAGATTAGTTACATCAATCATCAACAGGAGCTAAGTCATAAGGTTTAAGTGATGCCATTGAGAGAAAAACAAAAATTACTATCATTCGAGAAAAGTTTAACAAATCTAATGCAGTCATACACCTCAAGACAAAATTATATTTAAGAGAAAGCAAAAGAAGAATCGTGTTCAACTAGCATCTTGTTGTTTTCAGACTGAAGCATTATATGAATGTCAGAGATTCCATAAGTGACTCTCCTCCTCCTTGTCACTGTGAGAGTCTTGAAAAATCTCATCCAACAAAATCAAAAGCTGTACCAAAATATTTTAGCTACTGGAGAAAGTGAGTGCTTGGCCCATGTCAAGAAATTAATTTTGGAGTTAATAAACCAATGAAGAGAACAAGGGAAAATAAATTCTCCATGCTGTGAGCAATTCCTGACCCTCCTAGAACCTTTCCTATTGATATGTTTTAGCACATCTTGGGAACTTCCTGAATGCCGTGTGGGCACTGTGAGTCTAGTGTCTAATTTATTCCTAGTGAATTACCATAAGAAAAAGGTTTAATGCACTTCTATCTTACTTTGGCTGTTATAACTACCAGCTGTGGTAGTGTTTGAGGTTCTTTTCTATGAAGCAAGTCAATACCCTGAGCATTCTCTAAGTGCTATTTTAAAGGAATAAGTTAAATTCACAACTGTTTAATAACAGACAGAGAGTTAGTCTTGTTAGAATAGGGAATGTAAATAGAACTGGCAAGTAAGAAGGAAAAAAAAAAGAACTGGCAAGTAGAGAAATGAGTCAAAAGACATGAGTTATTCCAGAGGCTAAACTCTGGCACTGTGTTTAAGCCGTTGGAGTAGGGAGTCTGGGGGTGGTGGGAAGAGTAGACTGCTTTGGAAATCTGATCAATTCTATGCTCTGTTTCACCAAACAAATGCTGTGATAACATATACATAATTTGGCATTTTATGTCAGGGGTTTCAGACACCCTGGCACTTAAACCGTAAATATTCTCTAGAGCTGTGCTGTCCAGTATTGTGGCCACCTGTGGCTATTGAATGACTAGTCTCTGGAAGGGGCTAGTCTGAATTAGAAGGTTTTAGACTTGACACAACAAGTAAAATAATGAAAACTATCTTAATTACATATTAAAATGATATTTTGGGTATATGGGAATAAATAAAATTATGATACTATTAAAATTAATCCCACTTGTTTGTGTTTACTTTTTAAAATGTGGCTACTAAACACTAGAAAATTTAAAATTACATACCTAGTTTGCAATCTATTTCTATCGGACAGTGCTGCCCTAGAACCACAGAATTCCTGGAGCAGCAGAAGTAAGAGCAGAACACCATGAAGATGATATTAAAGAGGAGAGATGTAAGAAAAAAAAACAGAAATAGAAGGATGGCTTTAGAATAAAAGGACTGAACTTTTAGATTTAATCTATAATTTAAAAGACTTTAGTCAACCAAATATTTATCAATCATTTGCTCTCTGTACCTTTTGAGTAGTAGCACTGGTGTGGATGGGTCCAGAGGTGGCTGTGAGCCTCAACTGTCTGCGAAAACAACTCCCATGCTGACTCCACGGGGATAGGATGAGAAGGGACAGGGACTTTGCTGAGAAAATGGGGGCAAATCTGAGAGACAACAGGTTCTAACTACACTGGCGCTTACGGGGCAGAGATGGCGTGCTACACTACTCCTGGGTTAAACCTAGGATGGTGGAAGTCTCAATAAACTCTTAAGTGATTTGTTTTGACCCTAAGGACGTGGATTTAGGCTAGTGTTCATTAAATATATATATTATTAATTTGGCTGCTCCAAGTGTTAGCTGTAGCATGTGGGATCTAGTTCCTTGACCAGGGATCAAACCTGGGCCCCCTGTTTTGGGAATGTGGAGTCTTACCACTGGACCAGGAGGGTAGTCCCTAACTATTTTAAAATACTTTTTATATACTTTTAAAATACTGAAGAACAGTTTCAATAAATCACTTTTAAGAAAAGTCCTATCTTGTTTTTCTTCTCAGGTCTGTGTCTCAGAGACTGTTTCTTCCCATAGATGTAGACTGAGATATCTGCCACACTTTAAATTAACTTCTTGCCCCACATATTGAAGCCCTGGGTCTAAGATTCTCATCTCATTTGGATGTTTTTTTGTTTCCCATGGGTGAGCACAAAACCCGTGGTACAAACTGCAATTTTTAATCTAGCTCTTGCCTTCTCCAAAGAGACTTTAGTAGGTTTGTTTACTGTTTACATGATCTTGCACCCAGCAACAGAGGCGTTGCCCAACTTCTCTTTCTAGGACAGGCAGAAAGGACTCAAGATGAGGATCAGCTAGGCTAAAGCTGGGCAACCACAAACCCCCAACACCATAAATGTCCCATGTACATTTTCACGTCATCTACTGACAGCTTAGTAACTGCAAGACTCTTACAAAGTTTTGCTCTAGGTTGTGACATGACTTTCAGATGAGAGGCACTGGTACACTGGAAATTAGCCCAAGAAATCACCTGTGGTGTGGTGCTTTACTGATTTTAACTCAGTTTGCCAATCCATTGACAAGCTTTCCATATAGTCATCAAAACCTTCAATACCATACCCCATCAGTTTTGCTTTAAAAACCAACAGGAGAACAAAAAATACATCTTGGTTGAGAAAGGTTGGGGGTGGCTGGGAAGAGAAGGGGGAAAACTTATCAAAAGTAAAATTGGATTAAGAGTCAATCAAAGTCCAACTGTGAATTTATCATTTCAATGAATTTCAATGAATGGTTTAAAATCTGTTTGAAATCTATTTGAAAATGAATATGTAATAATATAGACATAGCTCTTTTTCAAAGCTAGTATTGTCAGATGTATTCTGAGCATTATAATTCATGAACAGAGTAGATGACTATTTGAAAAGTATTAAAATGAGCTGACTTTTCAATACAAGTGTCTTCACAATAAGTTTTTCTATTCTGGGCAATTCAGAAATGTAGACAATTGTGCTAGAAAAATAATATGTATTGTAATATTCATTGTACAGTAGTAGTGTAGTAAGTGGCAATTCTGGACATTACAAGAGACACAAGGATTATTTTCTGTGATTGCACAGAGAATACTTGGATTTCTTGTGAAGCTTTTGCATTGGAAATGAGATTCATCAGTCTGATCGGGGCAGGGTTAGAGCCCTTAGCAACATGCTTATTTTGTAGAAGGTCACTCAATAATAACTTCCTCTGCCCTCCAAGCTTATTAAGACTGACTGGCATATATTAATGAAAACACCTGATTCTCCAACCATAAAACCCAGACAAAGACTTTATTTTAATATTAAGGAAGGAACCCTTAATTAGCAGGGTTTCAAAAATGTCAGCTTCTTCTATTAGCTGTTCTGGCCCATCAAAGCCATAATCCCTACTGTCAAATTTCATCACATGATAGACAGTTTGCTGGCTGTCTTTTTTTTTTTTTACTGATCATACTGACTGAAGCTTTAAAAATTTTTTTATTTTGCCATCACATTTAACAACTCATTGTGCATTTGCCTGTTACACTCTTGATTTTACTGCTTTCAAAGAGTCTTAGCAGCACATGTCAACTCAAAAGGTTGGGGGGGGGGACACTGCAGAAACACAAGTATTACATGTCAATACATATGCATTCTTAGACGTGTAATTAAGGACTCTTGGAAGACCTGGGCTTGCTTATATTGATTGCCTTCCTGAGTATGTAAATGTGCTGTCCGGAAAACACAGACAAATAAAACAGTCTCATAGATAATTTCCCATTTTTGATGTGTCAAGGAGAAGGGGGCAAACTCTGAGGAAGACCCCCCCCAGCCCCCAGATTTTTAAAATAAACATTTATCCCTATTAACCCTTAGCATACCTGACTATTGCAAAGAATTCACTAAAGCATCTATGGCTTTGCCTTGTCCTTCAGAAACAAGGGGAAAAAAAAAAAAAAACCATCAGGACAGAATAAATACATAGTTCTTAAAGTATTTGTGTTTCAATATGATTCAAAATATTCACTGTTGATTAAATCCTTTTGCAAACTGAAAATTTCATACTATTCATACCAAGAGGAAGACAAATACAAATGAAAAAATAAAAACAAAGATGACTCAAGGATTCTGTGGGCCACTTTTGTGAGGACTCAACTGTGACTCTTTCTTGATCCATGAAGAACATGAAAGCCTCAAGGGTAAACTTTCAGTGTTTAGGAAAGAGTTATGACAAATAAGAGCTGGAGAACCAACTGATGCAAATGGCTTTGACCTGGTAGACTTGACTGCTAGAGACTGGCAAGCTCTGAACCATTCTTTTCCATGAGAATCAGGAATTTATCAGAGGATGCAATGTGTTTTCTGAGTTCACCCTTTTGGCATCGCTGAAGTCTTGGGCTAATGGCATCCCTTTTTGTTAGCACCCAGGTATTTATTTTCCCTCTTTTTTACTTTTTTTTCCCTCTTAGACTCTAGGACAGAAAGGCTATCCTTCTTGTAATTTTGCATACCCTTTGCTTATCTCATCCATTTCTGCCATGGGGAACAACCCAACTCATCTCTGAGCCCCAGGAGAGCTGCCTGGCAGGAGCTGGGGTGATCTCAAGCCCCCATGCAAGATGCTCAGGTGTTCTCATTTGGTGCTGTCACCTGGCTCCTTTATACCTGGGAGGAAGTCTTTGTGTTTCTACCATTGACCATCTCTTCCATTCTCTCAGGATCTACTGTATTGTCTGAACAATGCAACATAATCATGGACACAAAACAAAGCCAGGTAATCCCAGTTTTAAGTCACTTATGAGTCTTTATTGCTCTCCAGTGATAACGTTTCCTGAGATGAAATAAAGATTGTGTAAGGTGTGTTTTTCTGGTTGAATTTACAGTTAGCCCTTCCACACTATTTAATGGCTGTGGGTGACTGTGCACAAGTACCATTAAGTCTCCTGTTCTGATTTTAATTATACCACTTAGAAATGAAGTTTCGTTTTTAAGAGTGACAGATGTCTGCTTTTTCTGCTGAACATTTAAAGAGGCACCTCCTAGGACACCCTGACAAACAAGGAACATTTCTTGGACTAGAAACATTTAATTTGTTATTTGGGACAGGCAGGTCCAGTTTTATGGGTAAAAGTACAGGCTAAGTGGGCTATGTTCCAGAAGGGTTTCTAATATTTACCTTTAGGTAATCCTAATGGAGAGAACTGGTTGTAGATGCAGACTCTAGAGGCAGGTGACTTGGAATCTAAACCATAAGCCCTTTTAGCAAGTACTCTACTTGTTCCTTAACTACAAAAAATAAAGATAATAATGGTTACCCACATTACTGTTGTTAAAATTAAATAAGATAATGCATGCATTGTGCCAAACGAAGCACAGAGCATATATTTTGTGATCAGCGAAGATAACTGTGTATTTTTTAAAATTCGACTTTTATTAGAGTATAGTGCTTTACAATGTTGTGTTTCTATTGTCGCGAGAAGGGAATCAGTTATACGTGTACACATATCCCCTCTTTTTTGGATTCCCTCCCCATCTAGGTCACCACAGAGTGTTTCCCATGCTCTACAATATGTTCTCATCTGCTATCTATTTTATACACAATATGAATGGTGTATATGTGTCCATTCCAATCTCCCACTTCCTCCCACCCTGCCTTCTCTCTTGGTTATCCACTCATTTGTTCTCTATGTCTGTGTCTCTATTTCTGCTTTGCAGTCTCTATTCTGCTTTGCAAATAAGATCACCTATACCATTTTTCTAGATTTCACATATATGTGTTAATGTGTGACATTTATTTCTCTTTCTGACCTACTTCACTCTGTATAACACACTCCAGGTAATTGTACATTAAGCCACCAGCTTGTAAGCTTTCTGAAGGTAGAAGCCATATGTGTCTAAATTACTGCTACAATCCCTGATAAATAGTAGGGGTTCTATACCTATTAATCAAATGAATGAATAAATGGGCAAGTGAATAAATGAATGCCATTATAATTGTACTGAGAAATGAGCTGATCCAGAAGGGTGTGGTAACTGTTTGAGGTTCCAGAGTAATATGGTGGCTTATTAATTATGTTCATCCCTCCATTCATTATATCAATAGAAATCCAAGTTTGGGCTATTCAATCTGATCTGGAATTTATAATCAAAAGTGTCGCACAGCCATTATGATCTCAACAAAATCACCGAGTTTGATTCAGAAGCACACTAGTAAACTGCAGCAAGTGGGGATGTTGCCAAACTGCAGTACTCAGGGGGTATATGAAACTAGTTTTCAAAACAGAAGAAAAGGACAGAAAAGAGGAGATACTATAATGTAAAAAGGCACAATAAGAACGTCTGCTTTGGCATTAATTAGCCTGGGGAGCTAAAGCATATTTTTCTTACCCCCTCTGCGTCACCACTGATTCTTGGAATGGGGGTAGACAAGTCACTGCACTTTTTTTTCTCTCTCCATTTTTTTAACTTGTTATCTTCAAGAGACAGTCTTTGCTTCTTATGATGACAATAGAGGATGCATTAGAAAACATGGGCAAAATAGTCTAAGTACATAAAAATTGGCTTCAGTTTATACAATGTCTTCTTATGTAAGAGTGGAAGCCTCAGAGGTGAAAGAAATAGTGACAAAGGAGCTCATGCAAGGCTTGCTTTCTCCTTTTAGGTTGCAAAACAGAAGCAGTGTAGCTGGCATCCCAGAAATGGATACATGAGATTTGTAGGAACTTTGAGGAGTGTGCACTTGGAGTAAGAGGTAATATTAATAGCTGGTTGGAAAAGTCAGTATTTCGCCTCCTGCAGTCAACTTGACATCCCTGATCTGGAATGGGGTGTTAGTCACTAAGATGCAGGTTCCCCTGACTCCCCACTGTAAAGGAAATGCTGTTATCTTTTTACATAATGCATATAATTAATGCTTGTGTATTTGGATAATTCTATGTGAAAAATGATTCTGTGGAGACTATAGTTGCCACTAGCAGCCAGATTAGTGTTGAATCACCAAGAACTGGGTCTAGGGAAGTATAAATGTAGAGACAGATGAAATACGTACTTCTTCCTTCTCACTCCTTTCTTAAAACAATTTAATGTGTGCCACAGAAAAATAGTTTCTAACCAATTTTCATTTTCATTTTTAAAAATGGCATATAGAGGAGATGGAAATAACTTGTTCCAGGAACTGAAGGAACCTCACACCCTTTTATTTGGCTATTTGTAGACCTTCTTTAGAATGCAACCTTTTTCTAGAATGTGGGCTTCTATTTTTTATTAAATATAGTTGATTTACAACGTTATGCTACTTTCTGTTATATAGCAGAGTGATTCAGAATACACATATGCTTTAAAAAATTCTTTCCCATTATAGTTTATTACAGGATATTGAATATAGTTTCTTGTGCTATACAGTAGGACTCTGTTGTCTATCCGTTGTATATATAAGGGTTTGTGTCTGCTAATTCCAAACTCTCACCCCATCCCTGCCCCGCTTGGCAACCACAAGCCTGTTCTTACGTCTGTGAGTCTGCTTCTGTCTTGTAGATAGGTTCATTTGTGTCCTATTTTAGATTGCACACACAAGTGATTCATACAGTGTTTGTCTTTCTCTTCCTGACTTACTTCACATGGTATGGTAATCTCTAAGTCCATCCATGTTGCTGCAAATGGCATTATTTCATTCTTTATGACTGAGTACTATTCCACAGTATGTATGTACCATATTTTCCTTATTCATTCATCTGTTGATGGATGTTGAGATTTTCTTCCTTGTCTTGGCAGCTCAATCAAGCTGATATAAACATTGAGGTGCATTTGTGTTTTTGAATTATAATTTTGTCTGGATATATGCCCAGAAGTGGGATTGCTAGATTGCAAGGCAACTCTATTTTTAGTTCTCTGAGGAATCTCAGAGGATTCTCAGAGATTCATACTGTTTTCCATACTGGTTCACCAACTTGCATTCCCACCAACAGTGGGGGAGGGTTCCCTTTTTTTTAGAATGCAGACTTCTTCGTGTCTGGATGGTAGTAATATCTTATTCATTTTTAGAGTTCCCAAGATACCTAGCAGTGTGCTCCATCCATATTTGTTGGTTTGATTAAGTGGATGATCTCAGAATGCTTCCTCTTCCATTGCATGTCTCCTCCCTGGACTCCTGGGTTGTGAGCGGTAGGTCAGCCAGCGTCCTGGGAGGCAGAACCCTGGGGGCTGCCACAGTCTCACAACCAGAGTGAGAAACTGGTTCTGCCTCTCATGTCGGTGCTCTGCTTTGTTCGAGACACGACGTTCATTGGAGGCCGAGCTGCATTCTGACTTTGGGAAGGGCAAGGTTTGAATCCCTGCTGTGTCAATTTCCGTGTGACCCTGAAGAGTTTCTTAACCTTTTCTAGCCTCTATTTTCTTACCTGTAAAATGGAGATTTTACGGCTTACTCTTCGGGCTGTTGAGATGAATCTTGTGCTTAGCCTATAATAAGCAGGTAATAAATGGTAGCTATAATAATAACAACAATACTTATTTTTACCCATCTGTACTCTTTTGCCCTGAATCAGGCTGGGGAGGGAAACCACTAATTTGCCACATGGTTAGTACAGTATTTCACAAATTATTTAGAAATTCCCCAAACTCCTAATTTTATGTTTTCAATGTATCTCAACTGCAATCTCCTTCAAGTACATCCGGTTGTGAAAACAGCCTGATTAAGCAGTGGGAATATGATATGCTTATTTTTGGCCTTATTAACATGGCAGTACAGCTAGGGACGGAGCAGCAGTGGGGGCAGAACCATCCAGTGAGAACTCTCCTGGCCTCAGAAGGTAGACTGTCTTCTCAGGAAGGGGTCTCATAATTTACTCTTGCTCAGAGTGAAGGAAAAGCACTAATATTTATTTTCAGACACCTAGAAAACTGGATGCAAAAGGCAGTTCTTTTATCCCAACCGGTGGTTTTTTGAGACCATGGGGTGAAATGTTGAGACTTGCTACCTTGGAGAGGCACAAGGAGGATTAAATAGGGACCCTTTGAAGCTTTGTGCGCTTCAAAAAAGGCAGCTACAGAAAAAGCAAAAGCAGACAACAGTAACGAAGCAAAGAAACAAAACGGAAAAGGATTCCTCTGGTTTCCTGAGTCACCTACATCCTTTTGTAGGTTGTTAATGTCTCCAGTCCTACTGGCATTTGCACGATTTCGAGTAATATAAACACAGCTCTTGCTCAATCACTGTGTTTTAGTCAGATCTTTGGGTTTTCGCATATTAAGACAAGAATATTGTAAGTGTGTTATTAAGCGTTTATATGGATTTCCTTCCACCAGTTGGCAGGAGGCACGTCTACCCTTTTGCTTAAAAGATTTCACAAAGACGCATGCATGCTCGGATTTATCTGGGGAAAGCAAAAGAGTTGAGTTGACTTGCTATAAAATAAGATAATGCAAAATGAAATAAAGGTATAGGAAAAACAGCTGTGTTCTTTTTTATTTTATATTATTTTTTAAAGCTGAACTGGCTTCAGGATGTATTTGGGAAAATTCAGACCCAGACCTGAGATAAGAAAAGAATACTTTGCAGACAGCCAGGAGACCTGGGTTCCAGGCTCAGCTCTGAGGCTAACTCATGGTATGACTGTGTGTGTAGGTATTAATTCCCTCTAGCTTCTGTATGTTCATGTGTAGAAAGAAGTGACTGAATGAAAAAATAGTAGTCTATCTACTCTGCTGCTTTGAACTTTTATCTTCCTCATCTCTGAAATGGAGTCGTTGTGTTGACCTTATAAAGTGTTTTGTGGACTAAATAAGATTGCGTGTGTAAATCACCCATGGCATGTTGAGCAGACCATGTGTCCTCAGAAAGTTCTAGTCCTCTTCCTTTCTCCCATTTTAAGTTTCCTTCCATTTAGAACACTTTAGAGGAATCTGGAATGTGCTCTGTTCTTCATTAGCATAGTTATCAAATAAAGCTGTGATTGCAAGGGATACACCTGGTCTCCATCCCACTGAGTCACTTGGCTCATGATTTTTAGAATCCAGGGTCAAACCGACTCTCATTTTTTCAGTGCTGAAAGAAGCCCCATATAAATCATTTGAAATATAAATATTTATTCATCAACAGTTGGCGAGTCAGCAGCATGGTGTGGTGTGTACACATTTTGATAGCAGATGGTTTGTATTTTTTAAGCTTAAAATAAAAACTCAACAATAAAGACAAAGATACTGTTTAAGTACTGTCTAAAAGTTTAAATGCCCTTTTATTGTTGGAATGTGGCTTCACTTAGAACTGCAAAGCCCAAATCTTTGGGAATTAAAAAACAAAAACCTAACCATCTCTTCCTTTTTTTTTTTTTTCACCATTAGAAAAGTTTATGACATGAAAGGTGTAGCTGGACTCCCAGAGGGAGAATGGACATTTGTCTAAAATGCAAAGAAGACTTTAACATTGGCAAATTCAGGGCTGAAGTAGCAGAATTAACATGATGTCAATTTTTCTTTGTGTCTGTAACAATTTCCTATTATCCTGATAAGTGGCTAGCCATTTCACTTCTTTTATTGATATAGCTGTGAAAAAGAATTAGATTTCAACACTTATGTAACTGAGATTAATTGATTGATTAGATTATTAATTAAATATTCCATTAAATTTTCTTTTGAAAAAAAAAATGGCATAGTATTGTGGATTCCCTAAGGTTTTTTTTCCCCCTAACCCATGGAAGAATAAACAAGGAAATGCATAACTAAACACTGTATCTTATCTTGTGAGAGATAATTAAGCAAGCAGATGCAGTGCTATGTAGAAAATTTACTCACTGTTGGCTGTCTTACAAGACTATACATATCCCGTACAAGGTGAAGAGACTTATCTCCTTTGTGAACAATCCACAGAAATCGGTGAGCTGCTAGGAAAATTATTTGGGTATCACACTGCTAGGCACATCTATGTCTACACAATAACCGCCTGTTTTAGTTGGGAATGAAATGGTTTACCTAAAACTTCCAATCGTGCTGTGTTTGAGGGATCTGTGGAAAAATAAAAACAGCAAGTGGCCTTTCAGGTAACCCATAATTAAAAGCAATTTTGAGCTGTCTTTTCAGGGAACCTACCCAGGGGAAGTATTTGCTACCTGTTTGACCTTCACGATTGAGAGTCCTTGGCGGTGTCAACGACCCTCTGAACTGAATTCAAAACTAATCTCTGACAGAAAAAGAGAAACAGAATTCATGCAAATCATATTAATTCCAACATTTCCCCAGTGAGCTGGGTATAAACTACAGCCTAATTAAATATTTTTTAACGATGTGAGTAATTTTTGCCAAGGGGCGGATTCAGGGGAAAATTTAATATGAGATCACAAAAGCTGTTCCCAGCGTTGATTCTGTAAATTAATGACTATCTGCCTTATGATAAAAACATGCTGCCAAGAATGAAAATGAAGTCGGCAAAGCGTGCTCTATTTGTCTAACAACCAAATATATAGAATGCAAAACTTTAAAGGCAATGGAAAATTTCCACTGTGTTTGTGCGATAGATTCAGGATAAAGATGCACCGTGCTGACAACCCAATAAGCAGCTTTCAGGCACTGTCAGCAATATGGGGCCATTTTTAGGCAGTCATTGTCGGGGTCCAAGGACACATTTTAAAGCAGCTAGTTAGTTAAACAATTATATGCAACTCATTTCCAAAAGAGATTTGAGGTGGTTCACAGCAGGAGACACATGCACTGCAACACAAAAGCCAAAAGGGAGGGTCAGAAATCCAGCGAGAGCAAGGACTCAATTATTTGGTACAAATGTTGCCAGCATTACCGCTCCATGGATTCCTTCCTCAGACTGACCATTTCCACACCCCATCTTGATCCTCAGGGCAGTTCATTCTGGAAAGCTGAATTGGATTGCTGTCCAAGGTCATGGGGGTGAAAGATGGTGGGGAATACAGCAATCAAGGGGATGAAGTCAACACAGCCCTGGGCAGCTTGCTGCATCTAAAGCTATAAATGGCAGGAGACAAAAGCTGGCCTGGTAGATAAGCCTGTTCTTGTCTGCTGAGGACCAATCTGAGAAGGGAGCCTCTTCCCTGGTGTTCAAACTCCTGTTTTTAGGAAACGGTTTGACAAAAAAGCAACTTGGCATATGTTGCAGAAAAGCAAGGCATGGTGCCTGCATCTGAGCCAGGGAAGAGCCCCAGTCTCACTTTGCTTTGTGAGGGCAACCTGCGTCTAACGACTCTTGTAGTTAACACCCAGAAGTTGCCGGCGGTCCCCTCTGACGGATGACTTGGGCTCTGCCGGTCTCTGGTCATTAGGCCAGCCCATCACAAGGGTTTTAGGAGCTGTATTTATTTAAATTTCTGTCGGTGCCCAGCGATGGAGATTGAATTTACAGTCTTTCAATTAGAAGGTCATCTGTGCTAACTAGTGCACCACTGCCTCATTATAATCATAAAATTAGTGAGAAAAGACTGGCATGAGTAATATGGAGATGCCAGTTTCGAAGGTGAAGAGGTGCTATTTGCTGGGTTACAGCCGAAGGGACTGCAACTGCATATTCTCTGTCAGTAAATATTCCTGTGTCGAGCAAAGAGGAGTCCTTGAAACCCATTATGACAAACTACAAGGAATGGGAGATAATTTTATGAGAATACAGCCAAATACACTTAGTGACTATATTTACTGAAAGAGATGTTTTTCCTATTCACACAAAAATTTTCCTTGCATATGAAACACGAATAAAAGTCTCATGAAGATCTCTAAAGCTTAGCTTTTGATCTTGGACCATTTTTTGGCAAAAACCTGAGTTGATCAGTAGTAAACAATTCAAAGTGAGACAAATCCAGTGTGGGGAGGGCTGAGACATAGGCTGTTTTGTAGCCGGCTGTTGGAAGAGGCTGCCGTGACCAACCTCATCACTTTAAACTTTAAAATAACTGTTGTGAGGTGGATGTTGTCAACTGGGGGGGCTACTTAATTAGTATTCTTGTGTACTAGAAATGATACCTTAACACTGAAGAAAGGGAAATAAACCATCAAAAGCAGCTTAATCTAGAATTAAAAGGGAAGAAACTGAATACTTGTTGAGCATTTACATGTATCAGTGCTTTTATATCAGTTTTCTCATCTGATTCTCATAAGGACATTGTGAGAAGGGGTTATTATCCTTAGTGCACAGAAAAGGCAGCAAAGGTGTGGAGATGAGGCGCAATTCTGCTGTCACCTGGGAGTAGACGACAGATTTGGGCTAAAGACCCAGATCTGATCTCAAAGGTCATACTCGTTTCCTGACAGAATCTGTGTTCTAATCCTGTTAAATTAACTGAAATGGTGCTTATTTTTCAATATTTTAATTGATTGATGATTGCTTTACAACATTGGTTTGATCTCTGTCATACATCAACATGAATTAACCATAGGTGTACATATGTCCCCTCCCTCTTGAATCTCCCTCCCACCTCCTGCCCATTCCCACCCCTCTAGGTTATTCCAGAGCCCCAGTTTGATGTTCCCTGAGCCACACAGCAAATTCCTATTGGCTATCTCCTTACATATGTTAGTATATATGCTTCCATGCTACTCCCTCCATTCATCTCACCCTCTCCTTCCTCCCCCACCTGCCCTTGTCCATAAGTCTCTTCTCTATGTCTGCAACCCTACTGCTGCCCTGCAAATAGGTTCATCAGTACCATCCTTCTAGATTCCATATATATACATTAACATACAATATTTTTCTCTTTATGACTCACTGTGTGTAATATGCTCTAGGTCCATCCACCTCATTAGAACTGACTTAAATGCTTTCCTTTTTATGACTGAGTAGTATTCCATTGTATATATGTACCACAGATTCTTTGTCCATTCATCTGGAGATGGTGCTTATTTTAAGTACAACTCAATTTCCCTAACCTGAGGAGGGAGTTTAGAGGCTTTTTTTTAATACAAACTTAATTTAAGGAACTGGATCCAGGGAGAAAAGAATGCTTTAACTGAATTCAGGACCCACTGCCCATCCAGTCCAGATGAAGTGTGATCTGTCCGAGGTGTGGGGGTACCAGGAGGGTGAGGACAGAAACCTGCTTCCTCACTGAGAAGTGATCACATAGCCAAGGCAGCCGGCAGCCAGCCCCATGGTGGGGGCTAAACACGTGCTCTGCGGGGACGCAGGAAGATGGTGCTGAGTGGTGCCGTCCTGCACTTGGGCAGAAAGGACAATGACAAGGCATTATAGTGTAGCCTGTAGAAGGTGTGAGGGTTTCTGCACAGGTGCCGGCCTTGGGAACAAAGTCAGAAAGCAGCAGAGAGATGGGTGCAGGCTGGCAGGCTTAGAAAGAAGAGGGAGTGGCCGCCTCCTGCCCAGCTCCTTTGGTGTTCCTCTGGGCTTTCTCCCATTCTTTACCCAATCCTCCCTCCCTCCCTTTCTTCCTCTCTTCTTATTCCACGTGGCATGGGCCTGGCAGCAAGGATCCAGGACAGAGAGAAGGGAAGAAAGGGAACGATTTTCTCCATCCTGAGTCCCCCGGGAAAGGACTGGCCATCTAACAGCAGGGGCAGGAAGATTGTCAGGAGATTTCCTTTATTCTGCAGCCTGAGTGCAGGGGCCTTGCAGAGGGCTGTGCTCAGGGGAGGGGAAGATCAGAGGTGAAAGCGATGAATACTGTGTATGTGGATCGGTGACAGATCACTTGTAACAAATGCCGGATGACCCGCCAAAGCTCGGGGTGCACCAGAGCCTCCCTCTAATTAAAGATAATCCAGAATTATCATGCTTAATTATTTTCAGAGGTTTCTCTGAGGTGTTTTTTTTTTTTTTTTTTTCCGGGCTCACTTAAGATGAGTGGCATGTCTAGCCAAAACAGGCAGAGACTGGTTTACATCCAGGAAACAAACTTCAGGAGCCGGGCTCCATCTTGCTTCAGCAGCATCTCAACAGTGCGCTCTCTCTAGGCAGCCAGGATTTCGGGTCCATCTTCCATGTCTCCTGCTTGGGTTAACGTAGGATATTCCTTACCTACAATAAGGTAAGGAATTACCTTACTTTTCCTTACCTCTGTTCTCTTCTAATAAGTTGCTGCTGTTAAAATCTGTAATAGTTTGTTTTGCTTGCAGAGGTTTCTTAAAGTGAGGTCTGATCACCTGTTTGTGGGTGGAAAAATGCAGAACCGTATGGCCTTCTTAACAACACATCCTTGGTCCCATCCACAGAAATCATTCAGGATGTGTTGGGATGGAGGCAAGAAATCTGCATTAAATTTTTTTTCTCTTTTCTTAAATTGAAGTATGCTTGTTGTACTATTACGTAAGTTACAGGTGTAGCGATGCACAGTTTTTACACATTATATTCCATTTATAATTATTATGAAACATTGACTATGTTCCTTGTGTTGTACAGTATATCCTTGTAGCTTATTTTATACCTAATAGTTTGCACCTTTCTCTTCAACCCCTATCTTGCCCTTCCTCCCTTCCCACTGGTAACCGCTAGTTTGTTCTCTGTGATATCTGTATCTGCTTCATTGTTATGTTCACTGAGTTGGTTGTATTTTTAGACTTCGCCGCTAAGTGATATCATACGGTATTTGTCTTTCTGTCTGACTTATTTCACACATCAGAATACCCTCCAAGTCCATCTATGTTGCTGCAAAAGGCAAAGTTTCTTTTTATGGCTGAGTCATATTCCACTGTGTATGTTCATACCCTGCAATCTTCTCCATTCATTCATCTGTTGATGAACACTTAGCTTGCTTCCATATCTTGGCAATTGTAAATAATACTGCTATGACTATTGGGGTGCATCTCTCTTTTTGAATTTTTTCAGATATATACTCAGGAGTAGGATTGCTGGCCCATATGGAAGTTCTATTTTAGAGTCTTGTGAAACCTCCATACTGTTTTCCACAGTGGCTGCACCAATTTACTACATTCCCACCAGGGTCTGAGGGACCCCCTTTCTGCACATCCTCACCAACATTTGTTATTTGTTGTATTTTTAATGATGGCCATTCTGACAGGTGTGAGGTAGTACCTCATTGTGGTTTTGAATTGCATCTCCCTGATGATTAGCGATGTTGAGCATCTTTTCATATGCCTCCTGGCCGTGTGCATTTTCTCTTTGGAAAAATGTCTGTTCAGTTCGACTGCCAGTTTTTTAACTGAGTTATTTTTTTTTGGATGTTGAGTTGTATGAGCTATTTATATATGTTAGATACTAATACCTTATTGGTCATATCATTTGCAAATAGATTCTTCCATTCAGTAGGTTACTTTTTGTTATGTTGATGGCTTCTTTGCTGTGCAAATGCTTTTAAGTTCAATTATGTCCTATTTGTTTATTTCCTTTAAAGACCTGTACCTTGCTTCCTCTTGCCCTCGACATGGCACCAACCCACTCAAATCTGGCTTCTCTGTCTGCCATCAGTCCACTTTGAACACCTCATCATTTCTATTACTGTCCCAATGCCCAACTTGTCATTTTCTTTGTTGCACACAGTCTGTTTCTCAGACTCTTCTGATAGATTCTTGTTTCTTCCAAACCATCTCCCTTCCCTCTGTTGGTCTTTCTCAGCATCCCATAACCACTGACATCAGTATATTTCCCCATTTCTTCTTATTGCTTAGCACATACTTATTAAAATTTAGCTTATTTCTTCTACCTCATGAAAGTTTCCTTACTCGGGGACTAAGAAATAAACTTCAAAGTCTATCTGATACAATAACAACCAATAAAATAGCTTTCAGTGATTTTTACAAAACAATTCTTTGGCCAAGACCTATAATAAAAATAACAGTGCCTATATCTCTGTCTTGTTTTATACACTTACTGCAGCACCATCCTGCTGGAATCCCAGCTCTATTAGATTATGAATGTTTCCTTGCCCTGTACAACTCTCTCTGGCATAAGGCTGCTGGCTTTTCAATGTCATTTTCTCTGGAGCTAGTTGTGGTGGCTGGCAGGGTGAAATCACCTTTTTGAGGTGAGAACATCTGGCCAGCTGCTTTAAGTGCCATGTTTCTAGTAAACAACCTCATGCATGGGTAATGGAGACCATACGTTTGTTTGTTCAGGTGCTAATTCTGCACAGGTATTTACTACTTCTTGGACAGGCAGTACACATAGAGAGGTTCTCAGCATTTTGTGTGCTGCCTTAAGGGACCCCAAAAGGAGTCATTACCTTTATAAGGTGCCTCTCTCCACAGAGAAACCGTAAGGCCAGGGCACTCCCAATTACCTCCTGTCCAGCTAGGACTCCGGGGCCAGCACCAGGTCCTAGCACGCTTCTTGGCACCAGTGCTGTGTGGACAATTTAGAGGAAATTCAGAGCAGAGGCAATAGCAGTTGAGATTCTAGAGGGTTTAATTCATGATGATGGATGAAGAGGCTGAATAAAGGGTGGTTTGTAAAAATGACCAGTGAAGAGCAAAGCAGGATGTCTTCCTACATATACAGGGGTCATCTGGGGGGGGCCACTTCCCTTCTGAGCCTGGTTTCATGCAAGTGCTGGGATGTGCTCAAATCTGTGCCAATCCAGGGGCAGAATCTCTCTGTGCTGTCCCCATACGCGGACAGAGGAGCTTGGCGGGCTACAGCCATAGGGTCACAAAGAGTCGGAAACAGCTTAGCACGCACGCATGAACCAAACTACGGCACTTCCTCAGCAAGTACAAAACACATACTCACTTGGAACTCTACCGATTCGGTCTTTAAGATGATTATTTTCACTTTTTACTAGATTTCCAAAAAGCCTTCCTTTCTAGGAGTTTAATATTAAGAAACAGGTTTTCATTGAAAAATGTTTTAAAACATTAAATAGGTTAGAGAGCGTTCATGCAGAAAGTATTTTCAAACAGCCACATGATTGGAAAAACATACACTTTTTTGTGTATGCAGTATTCCTTGGACCTAAATTTTCAATGGACCTAAAACTTACCTTCACTTTGAAATTTGATGACATTCACAACAGAAAGCTGGTCACACCCATGTTCTCAGTTTCAATTGTTCTTAGAGTTGGCAGACAGTCCTCAGATAAATTTACCTCTGTAAGTTTGCTTCCTGGTGGGTTCAGCAAAAGGGTCCTTTTCTTTCCCTTCTCTATAGACTCTTAAGCCTTTTTATAACCTGGGGGGCAAAGTAAAACTGAGAGGACTGAGAAAAAAGGGTGAGGTAAGTAGGTTATCAACGGATGGTCTTTGGTCACTGTAAGTTAATGAACCCATCTTTCTTCTGAAGCCATGGAATTATTTTTTGAAGGTAATTTCAAAGGGAGTTAGCAAAATATTTGTACAATGGGATTGTTGTTTAAATGGATATCTATCTATATAGGTTCAGTTATGTTTATCTTGGTATGTGAGTTTTAGAACTTAAAAAAATAGTGTACAGAAGGAAAAAGCAGTGATGGCCAAAATCAACAATATAAGAACATATAAGACCTGGGATGGAAAGGCGAGACTTTGACTCAGGACTGAGCTCACCCCACAGTGCTTCTGAGTTTGGCTTAAACCACAACTTGAAGGCATCCTTGACACTGTGAAATAACAATGTAGTGGTGAGTCAGAGGGCGAAATGTTCAGTATAAATAGGAGTTGTTTCATGCATTTAAAATTAAATTGGTTCAAGGCGAAACAATTGGTGTTAATGAGATGGTAGTTCAGGGAAGAATAAAGACTTGGTCATTCAACAGAATGACCAACAACTAGATCTTGACTGCTTTCATTTGTTTTAGGGGAAATACAGCAAGAAAAAAAAGGCAGCATAAATGTATCAATGACTGATCAAGTGACCCTAATATACTTCAAAGATGTTGATCTAAAGTATTACTAAAGGAAGTCTTCCTGCTTTCATGACCCTGACCTGATACAGGCATTCCTTTTACTGTTTAGCCAGAAAAAGAGAAATGTAGGGACTAGGAGGATATAATGTATTAAATGGGTTGACTGCATGAATTTCCTTACTGTGCTACTCTATTTGATGCATTTGAGAAGGATTTATGCTTTACAGGTACTTAAGACTATATAGTTCATTAAGCAAGTTAGTCTGTAGTCATTTATATCACATAGCTGGGCATAAGGACATAAACATTGCTTCCATGAGAAAATAATACACTTCTATATCATTTTGTTCAACAACACTTTATTCCCAAAAGTATTCAAGACCGTTACTGCAAGGACAGTTCAAATCGTAAGGACAGCTTATCCTGCAAAATAGAGTCCCTTGTTGACAATACAATGTATGCACGGGGACAGCAATAATCCTTTCTACATGGAGTGGGTATGTAAACAGCTAGTATAATTGCAGGTCTGCTGTTGAATCCACACCTCTGCCTGAGCCCCTATATCCACAGAGGTCACATGAATGCCATGAAAATCCTAAAATGGTGATTTTATAAATAAGGCCATGCTCACATTTTTCTGTGCATCAAGAATTGCTAACACATGAATAAATGATTGAGTGGAGATGAGTACTGCCCTGCTAGCCCAAAGGCATCAAAGACCACCTATAAAGACATTTCAAGTTGTCCAAGGAGATATTTGGTAAGGAGGGAATATAGTTATCATAGAATCTTCACATTTTGACAATTTGATAAAGGAAGAGCTAGAACACTTCTTTAGTAAGAAATCTATGTCTTATACAAGCCATGATTCACCAAGAGATCATGTGATTACATACAGCTTATTTCTATAGTTTATAATTACTCAAACATAAAGTACATAGAGAGTAGAAGGCAGAACTATTACTAAACTATTTTGATAACTTTAGTCAGATCAATCAGTCATTTGCACAGACATCTACTTAGCTGGCAAATGAATGGCAAATATACAAAAATTATGGAGTTGAATAGTCTGACTCAAGGTTATGGATAGATTGTTGGAGATCCAGTCTTAACTAATTTAAGAGAAGTTAAAGCTAAGCCTAATGGAGGTATTCTGATATAAATGCATTTCCCCTACCCCCGTGTATATATATAATGATATTTACATACTGAATAAAATGATGTCCATGACACAGGTAATTTTGTTTTTTGTCTCTCTTCCTCTTCTTCTTCCTTTTTAATAAATGAAAAAGCAGGACGGTTCTCTGTCCATTTTCCCCTTTCCTTCATGCTACTAAGTATATACATACTTAATTGTTTTTTGATACTTAACTTCCCTGAAAGTGTATGGATGGATACGTATACTTCATGAGGGCAGGTAATGTCCCATCTTATTTATCGCCATGTTTCTAGCTCTTCATGTATGATGTCCTACTGTAAGGTCTGTTTAATGAATGAATGAACTTTGATTGGTCAACTGGCGAGCAAGATGACCCAGCTTTGATCCTCCTCCGCTACACTGATGTTGATGTAATCCTTACAAATGATTGCTTTTAAAATTTTAAAAGTTTAAAAGTCTATAGAAAGTGTTCTGTTACAAAATGTAACTGTTATCATTGGAAATTTCACATGTCATAGGAAGTTAGCCATTATCTAGCAACTTTCAAGAACATGATCTTGTTTAATAAAGTGAAAAATATCAACAAAATGGTACAAAAACACATTGTGCCATTACAATATACACTAAGTCTCTCTTTTTTTTTTGGCATGGCTGAATTCAGCAAGGCGCT